>NW_007177632.1:330063-353627 GCF_000164805.1 Carlito syrichta
TCGAACCCGCGGGCTCAGGCAATCCACTCACCTCAGCCTCCCAAAGGCACGGGATTATAGGCTGAGCCACCGAGTCCGGCTTATTTTATTTTTTTAGAAAGCAGGATTTATTGAGAGGACAGAAAAGCTCCCACAGTGGGAGGGAACCTGAAGGGGTTGCCCCGGGAATTATTTTTTTAAAGTCTTAAATAAAGTGACTTTCTGGGATCCTCCTTGCTTCTTTTTGCATACTTCTCTGGGCACTGCTCTTATGTCTGTGAATGTTCATGAGGTGCAGTTTTATAGTACAGGAAACAACATGCCAGGCATGTTAAGAGTAATTATTTCACAGACAACATCTGGCACCTTTGCTGGGATTCTAAGGCAGATGCTGATGTGCTAATGCCAACATTTCTCAAGTGGTTGGCCTGGCGTGCAACTGCTCTCTGACCCAAACGCCACTCCACTCCCAGATGTCACGTTGTTTTTCTTGCCACCTTTCTGTGAATGAGAATAGAAAATATTTCTGCTGAGAAACTGTTCTACGCCTTCATTTCAAGGGACAGGCTAACCATCTCAAGCATCTTAACAGCCAGTACTCAGCACTGTGCCTGAACTCTAATTTTACTCATTTGTTCTCTCTTTCATCTAAATATGTCAACACTGACACCATCCTGTGCCACGAAGATTGAGACCACAGTAGGCATTCCTATCTTTTGTGCATCCTTCATGGTAGGAAATGAATACAAGCTTTTAAATTATTTGTTTAGCCTAATTACTATTCACTTCACTTTACAGAATGAATTTATGCCAGAAAAAAACAAAAAAAAACCAAAAAAAACTGAAACATTTGCTTTCGGAATACCAAAAGAGTTCGTTGAGAATTATGTTTTATAAAATACTTGAAATCAAATCAAATTTTCAAACCTAAGTAATTTTTTCTAATTACTAAACCATCTTGAGTATGTTTGAAAAGAGTGGATGGGAGGATTCCAAGTAAGGATAAGCTTTATTCCTTGGAGCTAGTTAAAGCAGTGAACTGTAATATTAATAAAGAGTACAGCCAAAAGACTCTCTTGGTCTTAACTTTAGTGAGAGGGGTAGGGTGGTTTTAAAATCACATTTAGCCTCTTTAAATCTATTTTGTGCCATCACCTTTCCAAGAACTTCCATTGAGAATTGGCCAGTATGAGCTAAGAATTTGCCACGACATTTGACACCATGAAGAGATCCTCTTGGATTTGTAATGGGAAGATGAGAATACTTTATTTATCTAAATGTAATTCTTTTTCTAAGAGTAAAAATAGGCATTGTAGTGTAACCTTTGCATTTTTCTTCCGAATTCCCAAACTGCAAATCATCTTGTTAACTCTCTCTCTTATTCATTTAGCATTTGCTCTCTGGTTCTTTGTCTTCCTCACCAAGGAAAGTCTAACATTATTTTGATGACTTTAGTGGCTACCTGAATGCATATGTGTTTCTTGACCTTATCTACTCCGAAGAGTTTGTCTCTGTTTAAACCACTTAAGTCACACCCTTTTATGACCATGCCCAGCACATTTCATCATCCAGAGAAGCTTTTTTTTTTTTTTTCTTTCCCAGGGATCCACTGTAGCCAAATAAGGCTGTACTTCAGAGGACCCTATTTAAAACTAAGTTAACCAGTCAAAGAATAGTGCTAGAAGGAAAGGAAATGACAGATAAGAGGGATGGGGAAGGTCTGTGTCCTCTAACCCTGTCTCTTTATGTTTATTATTATGTGAGATGAATACACTTTTATGTGTAGATGCAAGCACCCTACTCCTTGACTAGATAGCCTGCTCAATTATTTCGTATTCACTGATGTCTTGATATTTTGGGAACATTGATTCATTTGCTCTCCCAATTGTCAATAAATTTCAGAACTCACTTTTTTACCTCTGTGCCTTAGACTATCTGTTTCATCAGTTCAATTCACACTCTTACAAATAATCTTTTTTTTGTGTGGGGGGGTTGGAGTCTCACTCTGTCGCCCAGACTGGAGTGCAGTAGCACGCTCCCGGCCACCGCAGCCTCAACCTGCTGGGCTCCGCAATCCTTCTGCCTCAGTCTTCCAAGTAGCTGGAACTACAGGCACGCACTACCATGACCGACTAGTTTTTGATTTATTGTAGGGATGAAGTCTCGCCAAGTCACCCGGGTGGATCTCGAACCCGCGGGCTCAGGCAATCCACTCTCCGCGGCCTCCCAAAGTGCTGGGATTACAGGTTGAGTACCGAGCCCGGCCACAAATATTCTTAATACCTATAGTCTTTCACTTGAAAAAAAAAATACCTTGTCAATTTCCACATTCTGGCCCAAGTCTTTGCAAAATGACAATCTCTACTCTAAGTTACATTCTCAGTGAAGCCCGAACATACTTTGATATATGCATCCATTGCTCTCTTCTATTCTCCCCAGTGTGTGTCTCAGTCCTTGATTCTTCTTGGATTCTCTTTATCACCCATCTTTTTCATGTACAAAAATAGATACCACTCTCTTAGAACTTCCTTAGTTCTTGGCATTCTCACCCAAACATTAGCCAGGTTTGCACTATTGTTTTTAATTTGTTCCTTACAGTGGCAGGACAGCCGTTATCCTGTATGGCAGCAACAGGAACCTCAGAACATAAATATATTACCACTTACTCCTGTGACAAGAGGCTAAATGTGATTTTGAAGCCACCCTACCCCTCTCACTAAACTTAAGTCCAATAAAGTCTTCTGACTTCACTCTTTATTAATCTTACAGTTTACCACAAATCAGTAGTTTTCAGAAATGACTATACCAGGTGACTGAAAAGCAAATATGATACCATAGTAAGTGAGCAGTGCGTTTTCTTCTAAAATAACTTTCATCTTCTCCTAGGAAAGGCCAAACTAAATTAAAACTAGATCAGAAGAAAAAAAAAAAGGAGAGGAAGAGGAGGAGGAGGAGAATGAAGAGGCCAAGAGGGAAGGGAAGGATAACTAGCAGCCCTAATCTCTGAAGCTGAAGCTTTACAAATTCAGAGGAAAATTCAAACTTCCAATGGCATCAATCCCTTCCTTTTTTTCCCAGGTTGTTAACTAAATAAGTTGGTAATTAAATTTCTATCTATCTTCTTGATACTTTAGTTCTGAGTTACTTTTAGTTCTGAGATACTTTAGTTCTGAAGAATTCTAAGAGCATCCAAGTGAATATTCAATATTTGGGGGGAAAAAAAACAACTAAGATTAGTAGAACCTAAGTAATAAATACTGGGAAACAAAAGATACAAAGGGATGGCTGGACTTGGCGGCTCAGCCTGTAATCCCAGTACTTTGGGAGGCTGAGGAAAGAGGACTGCCTGAGCACACAGGCTCGAGACCAGCCTGGGCAACTTGGTGAGACCTCATCTCTACAATAAAATAAAAAAATAACTGGGCATGGTAGCGTACGTCTGTAGTTCCGGCTACTTGGAAGGCTGAGATGGACTGGTTGCTGGAGCCCAGAAGGTCAGTGCTGGGGTGGCCATGAGCATGCATGTCACAGCACTCCAGCCTGGGTGAAGAAGTGAGACTCCAACTCAAAAAAAAAAAAAAGATACAAAGGGAATGGTAGATACCATCTGGAATATGCGTCAGACTGGGAGGCAGGTTTATATTTCTGCCATTTGTCTATTACTTGCCTGACTTTCACATCTGTGTCCCCTTTTAAAAGTCTCTCCAGTCTTTCAGAGTAATGTTTGTTAGATGCTAAAATCAGCTGACCAGGAAAGTAATTGACTCATTCCCTTGAAATTTTAAAAATATGCTCAAACTATTCTGATTGGGGGAGTGCTGTTGATGAGCAAGGCGGTCCACAGTAGTTTCTTTTAAAAATGTAATTGCTTGTCTGCAAGTGACGTCCATATTCACAGGCCTGCTCTCATTCAGAGTCAGCTACAATGTGAGATTGTTATGTCTCATGAAATTCTTCTTCTGGCCAATTCTCAAATGTGGTATTTTTTTTAATGCCATAATCATTTTTCACATTCTTTTTCCTCTGCAGGATGACCCTTTTACTCCCCTCTCTTGGCAAAGTACCTACATTTCCTTCAAGACCAAGAATTTGACAATTTCCCATTTCCTTACGGAAAGTGAGTTACTTTCTCTTGAGTGTTTCTATACTTCTCTTGTAGCATTTTCACATCTTAGTGCTATGGTATGATTATATTCATGCCTGTGGGGGCAAGCTCCATGTTATTTGCTTCTATTAACATGTAGAATGAATTTGAACACACAAACGCATTGGTTATGGAGATAGTGAACTTCACAAAATTTATCCTTACCTTGGATCATTCCTTTCTATATTAAAGCTTTGACATCTGTCAAAATGCTGATTCCTCAAACAATGGCTAATCAATAGTGTTTTATTCTTTTGCTTATTTCTAATTTAAGGAGTTTCAGAATATTTTTTGAGCATAAGACTTGATAAGGAGAAATTGTTGGGGGACAACGACACTGTTTAGCAGTGAAGTTTGGAGCAAAGAGCTCTAGAGAGCCAGGGGTCAATGGGGAGTGAAGATAAATCTGTGGGTATCACAATCTCCCCAGACCTGGCTTCACTCAATCAGCCTTCCCCATCCTACTGTACAAACACAGTTGCCATTACAAGTCCCGGTTAAGGCATTTTCATTAAATTAAAATAAGGGGAAGAAAGGAGAAGCAAGAACAAGTCTATATAATAATTCCTTCATCAAATTGCAATGATTATGGTGCTTGGCTGCGCAGTCTTTGGCTTTAGTAGCATAAAGTTCTTACCTGTACTCCTAAAACTTGAGTACGTGCATGAGGTTAGACATTTTTTCTCAAGTCACATGCAACAAGAGCCACAATAATGAACGATAAAAGGACCCAACAATTAGTAAGACTGCGTGGGTAACATTGAAATAGCATATGTGTGTCTTTTAATAATAGATGATATGTTATCACCTATTTTTAAACTAGGAAAGAGCAAGTTTTCAGTTTTCAGGTATTCCCAGAGTATTTTGGAATTTATCCACATGCTTGATGGGAAAAGTCTTTGGGACCCCAAATACAACGACCGTCTGGAGTGAACCCTTTCTGAAGTGATGTTACAGCCCTTCAGTACCAGGGCTGTAATTGCAGCTCTGGGATCTGTGGAATGCTGACCGCCTTGCTCATCACCAGTTCACTGAACAGCACTCTCCCAGTCAGAATAGTTGAGCATATTTTTAAGATTTCAAGGGAATGAGTCAATTACTTTCCTGGTCAGCTGATTCTAGGGGTTTGCTTCCCCTGCCTGTCATGTTGTCTCCAGTGCTGTGATTTAGCACAAACAAGAGAATCTTTAGGGTGAGTATTTTTTCCCTCTGCCTGACCTCAAGGGTTGACCTTTCACTGCCTGCCTCTCCAGGCACAGACCTTCCCCATCCCTCTCATTTGTCATCCCCTTTCCTTCTAGCACATTCTTTGACTGGTTAACTTAGCTTTAAATAGGACCCTCTGATGTACAGTCTTATTTGGCTATAGCAGATCCCCGGAAAACTTATAAATCCATTTTCATTGTGCCTGAGGCACTAAGCCATTCAGAGAATCCCATGATAGGCAGAAGCACATGGGGGCTAAGCTAACATTTATTTAGCCTGCAGCATAGAAAAATCCTCAGAAACAGAAAGTTTTAAGGAACAAAAATGGCAAATAACCAAAAAAAAAAAATTCTGACTTGTGATGGTCTGACTTTTTATTTAATTTTTTAACATCCATGAGCCCATAGCTTGATGAAAATATAATATCTAAAATGTTATTCCTTCCATGCTCCAACTTTAATATCTTCAGGAAGAGTTGTAGTCAGCATATACGTCACGTTGGGTTTTTAATCTAGCAAACTCATTTTCACATCGGTCACTTCAGGGAGCATCGGGGTTTTGTGCCAACAGTCAGTGAGGTCGTTTATACTGCATCTGTGTGTGTGGAGGATTGTATGGCCAGTCTTACTTAGAAGTGGTGAAAATTAAGCTCAGAATCATGTGGCAATGTTGGTGAAGGACTCAGGGGACTAGATATGAAAACGAGCTCCTGAGCTGCCTTTCATGTGTATGTCTGTAGTGGGAAACTGACATGTCTCAATGTGAAAAGCCAATTGGAACAGGAAACACTTAAATAGATATTAGCTAAATTCCAGGCATTGTTCTAAGTACCTATCTAATCCTCACAACTGTTCTATGATGTAGATATATTCATTCTTATCTCCACAATAAGAGCAGCAAGACACTGCAAAGTTGAACAATTTACCCATAGTCACATAATAATAAAACGTGAGCTTTCTTCTGTGTCAAGGGGGTAATTTGTTTAGTTGGTTCTATTTTGCTTTAAATCAGGCAAATCTCTCCCAGTGGGATTTGGAGACAAAACTACATCTCATCTGTGAGTGAATGTGCTTGGCTTCCGCAGGAGTAGTTGCTTGGAATCGTTGTTCTTCCTCTGTGTGGAAAATCAAAATCTTTGTAATCACAATTATCGTGTGATACTGTGACATTGGATAATAGAAGGACTGGCATTGATTGTTACTCGGCTCTCACTTTTAGGTCAGAGCCCAAGCAGATAGAGATTGATGATGGATTTAATTATTTTGTTGCAAGATCTGAAGAAGGCCAGTGACTTTCTGAGCCTACATTTATTTCGATCTTTTGGGGTTGTACTGTGGTTATGGTGTGATGCAGTTAGAGTTCTTAATTTCTCTACATTTTGCAAGGGTTGGGGAAGAGAATTTGCTTGTCACCAGGTACTTTTCCTATGTGGTGGCTGACATTTTACAACCTGACAGCCCCAATGACAGGGCCCATCATGGCCCCACAAAGAGGGCCTCAGTGAAAGGATTTGGCATCTGCTACCAACCAAATGATGTTCGATATTTTCTTTAATAGTTCAAGGCAAACAGAAAAAAAAGCAACAAACCCTGAAAGACCACAAAAGCCTTTCAAACCAAGAGCGATAAGAAACACTTTCTCCCAAGAATCCCTAGAATGTATTGCTCTGGTCATCATTCAGTTGACAACATGTTCTGTGCTGTAGCTCAGTAAAGTGGACCTTATTGCTGCCAGATGCAGTTTTTACTCCACCCTCCTTCCTCATGGCTTTTGAGCCACCCACATCTATTTTAATAAATTATAAATAATATTCTTATTTTAGTAATGAGATTTCCTGTGAAATGTGCTGCAGACGGAGATGAGGGACAACCAAACAATTATGCGCTTCCTTTGCTTTCTGAATGGAACTTGAGCAGAAAAGAAAAATCACACCCCTTCAATTGAAAGAAGAATGAGAGCAAAGCTAAGACAGGCAAAGAAAGATTTCCTCAGCACATACATCACTGCTGAGTCAGATGGACTTGGAGAACAAATGCCCTTCAACCTAAGGGCACTTAGCATTTTTGGGGCCTTGTACAAAACTATTTCCTATCCAGGGGAAGGCTAATGAGTGCTCAGGGAAGCAGCGGCAACCAGGGAGAGATAGTGTTCTAAAAGGTAGTAATTTCACTCAGAGATGTTGCCATTCCTTCACAGGAGTTAAATTAAGAGCTGTATTTATAGAATCTCCAAGGTATGGGCCTTCTGAAAAGAAAATGAACATACTCTACTTTTGAACACAGTGGAAGGTATTAATCAGAAATACGTTAATGGCAAATCCATTTTTATCTGCTTGTTACTCTAAATCCACTTCAGCACCCTGCATTACAAGTGGCCTGCAATATTCTGATTGCCTGCTGACTAATGATGAGGGCTGGTGGCTCTCTGCCCCTCAGACTTCTTTACTCTCCTCCCCACATTTCCACACGCCCTCAATGCCTGACCCCTATTCACGTGCCTGCAGCCCAAGGTGCCTGGCTAGAATGGTAATTGCCAGATTGTTGACAAAGCAATTTGATCTAACGTCCATGAAGACATGAGTACATTTATGCAGCATAATGCACAGAAAGTAGGCTTGGAGTAGAAAACAGACAGGACTAACCATGGGAGAGCCTCAGCTTCATCAATTAATAGCTCTTATCCTTGGGACAGATGCTTTATCTGTGTGAGCTTCCAATTCCTATCTATAAAATGAGGATAATAATGGCAACCCTGAATGTCATTGTGCAAAGTAGACAGGCAGGGCATGGAAAGTTCCCAGCCTAGGTCCCAGCAGGTGGCAAGTGCCAAGTCTGATACTAATACCCTCATCTTACCCTTAACTGTGATGCTCCTTCCAGGAAAAACTGCTTTGTAATAAAAGAACTGAGGGAAAAGCACAATTCTTTCCTTGAAATATGAACCTCTAATTGTGGCTTTCTGGGCATTATGACATTTCTGGAACTCCCTGGATTCTATCCCATGGTGGGTAACAAAGTCTACTGACAACATTACCAAGGTCTGAAGACATGGAGGAAAGGGCTCTGCAAGGGGCCATTCCTGGACTCATATTCTGACTCTTCCATTTATTAACTACTTCTATAGTCCTGGTTAGCAAGAATTTTAAACCTTTGTGAGACCCAGTTTCTTCAACCGTAATATGGGAGTAAAAATATCTATTTAATTGCATACTTGCAAAAATTTATTGAGGGCCTACAATGTGTCAGCTTTTCTTCGAGGCTTTACAACTGTTCTCTTGTTTACTCATCACAGAATCCTGTTAGATACCGTCCTTAAAGCCATTCCTTTCCCTAAATGAGGAACAGAGGTGCAGAGGGGCTACCAGGAAGGGCAGAACCAGGATCTAAACTCGGGAAGTCCCACTTCAGAGACCATGATTTTGACAACCACACTGCCACTCCTCAGACATTTGTTGCATAATCAGACTCCAAAGATGCTTTATTGCTTCTTTCCCATAGATGCTATTTTCCACCTTGGAGATGCAGCTAACACCTCTGACTTCTTCTAATCCCTACTTGGCTTCCCTTCCCAACTGGGGAAGGAAAGAGCAGACCACTCTCAGGGTCCTTTCCATCACTGAAACTAGGAAAGAACTTGGAAGGGGTTAGAAATGGCCATAGCATCCTGAGCCTAAACGTCAAATTGGCAATAACTGCTCTCACACCAAGACTCTCAGCACCCTTCTCCTGTGGCATCCTCATAAATCCTGGGGAAATGTTGTTGTCTGAGGCCTTTGGGAGGAGAAAGATTTTTACTGCTAAGCAACTCAGTGCTCATGTCACAGAACAGAACTTATCCAGAGCTTATCTAAATCCTCATGGGGTCAGAAAACTCACTGTAAGGTCTGGTCTCCAGAGAGTCTAGTAATTGGTGACTTTGGCTAGATCTGAAACATAGTCAGAAAGGGCTCTGCTCCTAGGTAATTGCCGGTTATTAAATCCTATACACCACAGGCTCTCTCTAACAAAATATTCTCTTCATATAGAAAGAATTTGGTTTAGAAAAGAAGTTGGAATTAGTATAAATGACATGGGATGGGAAATCTTGGCTTGGAACATGTCTTCCTATTGTTTAGATAATTGTCAAAAATCAGCAAATTCTCTGTCTTCCTAATTTGTCAAGACTTTACCCAAGACTCATAATAATCAGGCAATAATAATGATAAGGCAAAACTGTCCATTTTGAGAAAATAATAGTATTATAGAACAATACTTTTTTCAATACGGAATATTGAAGAATGTTTTATAGGCATCTCAAATAGCCCTCTTATTAAACTCAGACATCTTTGGGAAAAGACCACCCATGAATATTAACCAGCTAACAGTAATAGATAATATTAATCATGTAAGCACTTCTCTGAATTTAAGACCTCACTGGAATAGATTTTTTTTTTTAATGGCTCCTTAGGTTCTAGGAGGGCATAAGATAGTGCTTTAGTAAATATTTCTTTTGTTTCATTTTTGCTTTAGCATTTGTTTTTCCTCTTTGGGAGTGAAGAGTTGAAAGTCTCCTATGATGGTCACACACACAGTAATGTATCATTCTCTTCTTAGTGG
Source organism: Carlito syrichta (assembly GCF_000164805.1). Taxonomy (NCBI): domain Eukaryota; kingdom Metazoa; phylum Chordata; class Mammalia; order Primates; family Tarsiidae; genus Carlito; species Carlito syrichta. The sequence goes on from NW_007177632.1 coordinate 339,988, forward strand.
TTAGAATCCTAGTTTTTATGGCAGCTTTTCCAAGTGGCTTACTCGGGTATTCATACCATTTGTTTCATCCTGCTGTGGAGATTATGCAAAATTAATTAAACAAGTATTCTGAAAAATTAATTAAGCAAGTCTGTATAGGTAAGAATGACTATATTCTAGTTCTCTTATAAGGAAAAAGTCACTGTCCCTAGACTTTATTGGCACTTTTCTTTTATCTATAGACATCGATATTCATTTAAATATACATATAGATGTAATGTCGTACTTTATTGGAATGTTATCTATTTAACATAAAATTAAATTGTTCTTTTTAAGCATCTCCTTTTTAAGGTGCCAAATTAATTTGGAATTACTTATACCTCAAGTAGATTTTTAAGTGTAACTTTTCTGCATAAATTTGTTTCGTTAAATCACATCTTCCATCTTTTAGACAAAGTTTATGTGTCACTTTAATCAAATTACTTTTAGATTACTTCAAGATAGCAATTTCTTGGCATATTATCTAGTGTTCTGATAAAATATATAGGAAACATTAGTGCCAAAGACCTTTCTCTTAGTCAAGTCATATACACACCAAATTTTCCACCACTTTTGTAATTTGGGGGTGAGGGAAAGATTATGTGCAAAATTGACACTGTGATAAGTCATCTTCAAATATGTGTTTCCAGGTGTTGAAAAATTTAACTTCATGAACTATCATATCTTGAAAATCCATAATCTAATGAAGAAATGAATATAACTCACAACTAAAATAAAGCACATCGTGCAGGACCCTAAAATGGCTTTGTAACATACTTCTGCTAAGATATAAGATATCTTCAAGAATGAAATAAAATCCCCAAGTTTGGTTAAGGAAATAAAATCCTTAATCTAATCTAAAGCAGGCACTTTACAGGCATTTGAATGAGTATGCTGGAAAGTTCATTTTCATTCCTGTATTTTAGCAATTTCTCTGAGTCCAGATTTATTTACTCAGGTTCCCGAATGAGACAATCAGAGCAAGTGATTAATTTCCAAAGTGCCAGAATGAGCTTGCTTGCTATTTTGGAAGAGAATGTTGTATGAAAAATTTTTATAGTGTTTCTAAGAAATAATGCCTCTCCTCAGACTTGCTCTATTTAGATTTGGTCTAATGATGGTTCAAAATTATTGCTAGGCACTCTAATAAAAATGCCAGGTATTCAAGTATGTTTTTCTCTTTCAGAGGTATATCTATCTATTATCTATTATCTATCTATCTATCTATCTATCTATCTATCTATCTATCTATCCATCCATCCATCTATAATGCATTGGGCCTGTGGTGATTTGGTCAAAGGGTGATTTTTTAATCATTTTTAGTAATATCTTGCAAACTATTTTATTGTTTGCTCTTAAGCTCATTTGGGGTTAATTTTTGAACTTTTAACATAGTCTTTAGATGACAGAGAGTGAGCAAAGTCTTTCATTAGAAGAAAAGAAAAAGAGAGAAAAGAAAGATGTGTATAAGAAAAATTAAAGAGACCATAAGGAATTGTTGATAAAAGTATAGTTTTGTCCATCTATACAACTGGAATGTACAATCATCACTATCATAATTTGCTCCTAGGAAGAAGATACTTTTTAGTAATTTCCAGAATGATCCCTCCTATTTTTGCCCACTGGGATCATATGCAGTAGCAGAGAGCATTTATCAAAGAAATTGTTGTGAAACATTCATCGCAAGGGAGTTTCTCCAGAGGCTGCAGGAAGAACACAGTCTGCGAAGCAAGACCTGAATTTATTTTCTGATTCTTCCATTTATTGCCTGAGTAGCCTTGGAAAATGACTTAACCTCTTTGAGCCTTGGTTGTTACTTTTATAAAATGGGATCATTTATGACACATTCTATACTAGATGCTGTTGCTACCATCCCCAGATACTTTTTGTCTGACTCTGCACCTGTCACCTGAAAGGGTTGGGTGTAACGGTGCACAGCTGTCCTTTCTCCAGATAATGCCCTTGACAGATGGGAGCCAGATCACCCCAAATGCCTGGAAGGTTACATCTCTTGCTCCCAGCGATAGACACACAGCCAATAACAAGCTAATATACAGGCATAAATGTCTAAATGTGGTACACCTCTGTGATGCTGTTCACACTCCAGAGTTTCCTGTGGGATTAGGCTGAAACAAATGTTATCCCAAATCACATTTTGGCTTGACTTTTTCCCTCAGGATGTCTTCATTTCTTCACTTTCTGTTTCCCGTCAGAGCCCTACCTCAAATAGTCCCTTGCACGAGATTTTTATCTTATGCTCTGCATTTAAGGAACCTGACATCAGATATGTACTCTGTCTCCTGAGATATTTGTGAGGGCCAAAGAGATGATATATGTGAAATCACAATCGAAATTACAAGGTTACATAGAAGAAAATGGTATTGGAAGGCAGTGGATGTCTTCTCTGATTTTTCTGTGTTTAAAAGACTTTACTTAATTTCTCAGATTTCTAGCATGAAACTAATAAAGGACTTTCTGATTCCCTATCATGGTTTGCAAAGAAAATGCTATAACATATCTAAAATCAATTTTCAAGAGGTTTTTTTCCAATTGTGCTAGAAAGCAAAGCATGTGGCTGTGATGTCTATAAACTATCATTACACCATCTCGGTTGCCCAAGCATTATCATAATCACTGTTATCATAAAAATACAAGTGGCAATGAGTTGTATTAGAAGAAACACAGTCTATAACCACATTTTAAAACCACATTCTCTCATACTAAACCTGTATATATCGGTATATTCCAGACTAAGACACCCTCTGACTTAAAGTCCTTAGATAAAGACAGAAATATCATGTTTTGTGTGAAGTGCCCACCACACTTAATTACAACTGAGGAACTTAAGTGTCACAAATTATTGATTTTCAAGAGATTTTATTGGTTGCCTAGGTTCTGGGCTAGATTCTGAGGCTTTCTCATTCTACTTCAAGGAGCTAACGTGCTTATCAATGATGACTAACTCTCAAATTGTCAATTACAATAAAATGTGGAAATTAAATTGTAGAAGTAAGCAATTTTACTATGAGAGCAAAAGAGGTATAAGTGAGTTGAATAGTATTTTTCAAAAATTGATGTCCACCTGGTATCTCAGAATGTGACCTTATATGAAAATATAGTCTTTGCAGATGCAATTAGTTAAGTTAGAATAAGGCCATCCTCCTGTAATCCCAGCACTTTGGGAAGCCAAGGTGAGAGGACTGCCTGAGCCCACAGTTTGTGATCAGCCTGCGCAACTCGGCGAGACCTCATCCATACAATATATTAAAAATTAGCCAGGCCTGGTAGTGTGTGCACCTGTAGTTCTGGATACTTGGAAGGCTGAGGTGGAAGGATTGCCTGAGCCCAGTGGGTCGACACTGGGATGGCCATGAGTGTGCCACTGCACTCCAGCCTGGGCGACAGAGTGAGACTCCAACTCAAAGAAAAAAAAAAAAAAAGAATAAGGCTATTCTAGATTAGTTTGAACCCTAAGTCCAATGAAAGATGTTTTTGTAGGCGAGGAGAGCAGAGGACACACAGACAGAGAGAGACACATGGTGATTACTGGGGCAGAGATTAACGCCTACACATGCCAGGGAATATCAAGGATTGTCTGTAACCACCAGAAGCTAGGAGAAAGTTATGGGGCAGACTCTTCTCAGAGCCTCCAGAAGGAATTAACTGTTCCAACACCTTGATTTCAGACACCTAGCCTCCATAAGTGGGAAATAATTCATTTATCTTGTGTTAAACGCCTCAGTTTATTGTAATTTGTTGTAGCAGCCTTAGGAAGCAAGCATAGTGACTCTGTGTTCTCTCGCCTGGAATACTATTTATTTTTGTTCTCGCTAACTCTCTTTAGACCTTGGATTTTTGTTCAGATGTGTGTCCTTCAGGAAACCTTCTCCAGTCTTCCCAAATCTTGGTTCAGTATCTCCTCTATGTATTCCTATAGAATCCCGTGTTTCCTCCTTCTTAGTTTTGGTCAGATTTTGTTATCATTCTCCCCCACTTAAAGACAAAAAAAAATACACTTTTATTTCTATCCGGTACTGAGAACAGCAAGTTTGTGTGCATTTACAGTTGTCCCAATCTGCAAAACTTTATGTGTTGTTCCTCAGTGTCCTTCATCAAATCCTTGGTGTCTAGCAAAGTCCTGGCACATGGTAGAAGCTCAATAATTATTTGTAAAATAAATGAAAACCAGAGTCAGGGCTAAGCTCTAAGTTTTTCCAATTCCCATGACATTATTTTCCTGAAAACTCCCCTATTTATTCTTGTTTATGTGTTTTCTACTTTATTTTTTTGTAAGAAGTTGTTGACAGCACTTGCCAGTTGCCAGGACATTCATGACTAGGGACCAGCTAAAATCAGGAGGCCATCTTTGATGGCACCTGGACCAAATACTTCCCTAAGAGATTACTCAAGGCTGCAGATCTGCCCTTACAATACCAGTCACTATGCCTCTCAACTATTCCCAGTCAATAGTAGGGAGAGTTGAGTCAAAAGAGAAAGGAAGATTCAGGATAACTGGCTTTGTGGATTTTGGGTGAATGCTGTTTTCATAGTAAGGTAAAGTTTCTCTTCTCTCTTTAAGAGTTAGAGTATACTTCCATCCAAAACCAAATCAAGCCAATCAAGAAAAGCCTCCATGGACATTAGTCAAAAAAACTGAGGGTACTTTTATAAAGGAATAATAGGCATTCATTTTCAATCTTCAGTATTCTTAATGATTTGTTTCTTGTTCTAGACATTCTTCCTTTTAAACTGAGATTTAATTTACACTGTGAAATAGGCAGATGCTAGTTTTACAGTTCAATGTGCTTTGACCAATGTATATTCCCAATGCATATTCCTGTGTAACCTGAACTTTTTCAAGACACACTTCCTAGGCAGTCTTAAATAGCAAACTTCCTGACTTTGCCTGAGCAGGAGACAGTGCCAAGAGACACCTTAATGAAGATGTGCATGACATCATTTGGTATACAAGGATACTGTTGCTTAGATGCTAAGTAACCAGTAGCAAGAATTGAACAGTCTTGCTGAGCCTCATTCAAAGAGACAGTCCTCTAGTCAGGGAACCTCAGCAGTGGGGGGCCTTGGAAGATCGTCAATGGTAGAAGAGTACATGAAGAAATCAGGCTGCAATTGAGTGTCCCAGCAGAGAACTGTGCAGCAGAAAACTCCTACAAGGCATCTCTCTCTCTCTCTCTTTCTTTCTATCTCTCACACACATAACCCGTGAGTGAGGCAGCATTTAAATGGTTACACACAGCCAGCAATGCTGTCCAGTTAGTACTACCCAGACACAGGAACAGCTATTAAAGGCAAGCTAGCTTTAAACTGAAACATTTTCCCCCTTTCCTCTTCCTTGTCTCAAAGTACTAGAGGAGCTAGCCAATTCAGAGAAGTGAGAGAAGGCTTCTTGGAGCTAGACCCTACAGCTTTGCTGGAGGCAGGGAAAAAAATGAGATTTAAATTAATTTGTGATTGAAGTTGGAAATTAAACTGTTATTAAACTTGCTATAACCAAGAGACTATTAAATTGTAGAATTTTTCCAAGTTGTTAGATAATGGGAAAAAATGATTCAACAAAACATGATTAAAAGTAAGAACAGGAGAGAAAGAAAGGCAATTTCTTGTTTATACTTTCATAGAACTGAGCCTTTCCAATAAATCAGTTGCATGAGAAAACTATACTTCCAGTCTTGTGGATTATAAACCCCTGGGGATAAGCAGGGGAGACTTCAGGTTACTGCAAGTTATTCCAAGGGGTTTGCCGAGCAATATATCAAATAAACATGGTCTCTTGATGCAATATATTATGTCTCACCCAGATAGGTAAAATCAACTCTCAATGGACGTGTATTCAGCTTTTGTTAATGAGGACAACTTATTTATAAAAGTGCTAGTGAGTACTTACTACATTTTTATCGTATTTACTCTAAAATCATGGGTTGCACACATATAAAGCCTCTCACAATTATTATTATTAGCAGTAGTAGTAGTTTTGAATCATGGGGTACAAGTGAGGATTTATTGCATAAGTATATTGCGTGAAGAATAGGTCTGGACTTCTGACAAGTCCCCTGCCTCCCAGCAGTGATTATGGTACCCAACAGGCGGTTTTGAATCCCTTATGCCTCCTCCCTTACACTCTTCTTTAGCAGTGCCCAGTGACTGTTGTTGTCATCCTTGTGACTATGTGTGTCTGGGTTTAACATTCACTTATGAGTTACAATATGCAGTATTCAGTTTTTTCACAATTATTTTTAAGACAAGAAAAAAAATCATTGTCAGCAAAAATGATTTCAAAGCACTCCAGGGTGTCACAGACTTAAGTAGCCTCCAAGGTCTCTGGAGATTCTACGACACTAACCCCACACACACTACAGGCGTGAGTTAGTTTTTGGTAGCATAGTATCCAGCATCTTCCTATTTGTGGAGTCATCAGTGGGCTATCCTGGAAAGAGATAGGGCCTTCCTTCCATTTCCAGGAGTGGAAAGGGGTGAAATAGTCCCTCTACAACTTCCTGAAAGTGGCTAGTCCATGTGATTGGGCTTATTGAATCAAAAGCTTCTTCCTGGTGTAGAGGTGCCTTCTTTTTCTAAAACTCATGAACCAACCCCTGCTAGCTTCAGACTTTTCTTCTGCTTTTTCACTTCTCTCCACCTTCATAGCATTGAAGAGAGTTAGGACTTTGCTGTAGATTAGGTCTTTGTTTAAGGGAATATTGTAGCTGGTTTGATCTTTTATCCAGACGACTACAACTTTCTCCATATCAACGGGCTGTTTCACTTATCATTTGCATGTTCAGTAGAGTAGCTTTTAATTTCTCCCCAGGACTTTTATTTATTTATTTATTTATTTGAGTTGGAGTCTCACTCTGTCAGTGAGAGTGCAGTGGCCGCTCCCGGCCACCACAGCCTCGACCTGCTGGGCTCCGGCGATCCTTCCGCCTCAGCCTTCCAAGTAGCCGGAATTACAGGCATGCGCTACCACGCCTGGCTGATTTTTTGATTTATTGTAGAGATGAGGTCTCGCTGCCCAGGCGGGTCTCGAACCCGCAGGCCCAGGCAATCCACTCACCTCAGCCTCCCAAAGGCGCGGGATTACAGGCTGAGCCACCGAGCCCGGCTTTTTGGTTGTTGTTGTTTTTTGCACCCACAACTTGTCTAACTATTTGGTATAAGAGGCTTAGCTTTTGGCCTAACTCAGTTTTTGACATGCCTTCCTCACGAAGCTTAATCATTTCTAGCTTTTGATTTAAAGTGACAGACATGACTTCTCTTTTCACTTGAATGCTTAGAGGCCATTATAAGTCATTAGTTGGCCTAATTTCAATATTGTTGTGTTTCAGAGAACAGGAAGACCTGAGGAGTGGCAGAAAGATAAGGGAACAGTCATCAGTGGAGCAGTCAGAATACACATATTTATATATTGTTTATTGTCTTATATGGGCATGGTTCTTGGTGCCCCAAAACAATTATAACAGTAACATCATAGATAGTGCATCACAGATTACCATAAGAAATGTAATAATCATAAAATAGTTTAAAATACTGTGAGAACTACCAAAATATGACACAGAAGCATAGAGTCAGCTTGTGGTGTTGGAAAAATGGAGCTGTTAGACTCGCCTGGCACAGGGCTGCTTCAAATCTTCAATTTATTTTTAAAAAAAGTATCTGCAAAGTGCAATAAGTGAAGTACAATAAGATGAGGTCTGCCTGTGAAGGAGTGGGTATGACTGTGTTCCAACTGTGAAATGTGAATTTCATGTAATTTTCATGTGTCATGAAATCTCCTCCTTTTGGTTTTTCAAATTAATTTAAGAAAGTAAAACCCATTTTAAACTTCCATGCCATATTAAAACAAACAAACAAACAAACAAAAACAAACAAACAGCTGGTCTTCTCTGAAAGATCTTAGAGTCTAGTTATGGAGGCACACAGCCATGATATTGTGTATGAGGAGTAGAGATCTAGGTGCTACTAATACTCTGAACAAGAATCATCACAGTATTCTTTGTAGCCAGGTAGCACAAGTTAAAGGATAGACTTTCACATTAATTAGCCACCTTGACATGCTAAAGGGTTATGACATAGTTCAGTCAGTATTAATTTCTCATTATTCACATCTTCTCATAATTCACATTTTCTCAGTCAGGAAATACATCCTGTCATCTTCTGAGTTTCAGAGGCAGGGGGAGAGGGGAAAAAGGTGCTGTGGTTTTTGGTATGTGACTGTAATAGTGGTAAGTGGAACCAGATTTAAAATAATTATAATATCATGTAGCCCTCAGGATCATTCTTTTGTGATACTTAAGTTTCACATAGTTATCTATAAAAAATATTTGGTGAATGCCCAGCATTTATAAAATGCCTGTGTTTGTCAGGTGGTATTTTTGTCACTTTACATAGAAGATGTTTGCATTTAATTGATTCCAATTGAATTGATTTGCTTGCTTTGCTAAAATATATAAATGGAGCATTAAAAAGTAAATAATAGAGGAAGAGAGGGGTAATAATGAATTGAAATTGATACATGGAGAGGGAAAATAGGAAAAGAAAAATAAAGAAGAAAAGAGGAAGCTTGGATAGATGGATGAATGGATGAATGGATGGATGGATAGATGAAATGTAACTCAGAGTTTTGGCTACTCTGAAACATGAGGTATAAATAGATGCATCTGGCTTGCCTCAATTTCTGGCAGATTTTTTTTTTTCTGTTAAAAAAAGAATTAGGCAGTTAATGAAAAGTCACAGAAAATGACAGACTCTGTAAATAACCTCAGCAGCCACAAACAAGAGACAGTGTTTAAATAAGTAAATGGAGGACAGCTGGTCATGATTTGGTGGTAATAAGGCCCCACATCAGTGAACATGCCAGATTTTTTTCAGCTGAGGTCATGCATACAGAGGACAAGCATCCTTAGTATTTAGAAAAAAACATTGATTTTTTTTTGTTTTTGAGTTTAAAGAAACCTTTTGTATCACTTGTTTATCTTCAAATTTAAGGAACAGAGAAGGACAATACATCACATCTAGGAACGCCTGAATTTCTTTTATTTTTATTACTTATTTAATTTTTTTGTTACAAAGATGTGAGGGACAATTCAGGGTTAGGTATACAAACATTGATTATGCAGGTACCCTTGTTGATATGGCATGCCCCTCCCTGCCATAGCAGTTTCTCTCAACTGCCAATCCAACCCCTCCCAATTTCTATTACCAATTTTAATTTTTATGTACCATAATGTAAAGTTCTAGTCTTCAACAGCCTGTGAATATAAAATTGCATTACTATTCAAGCCTGGACCACAATCATTCTAAGCACTCTCTCTCTCTCTCTCTCTCTCTCTCTCTCTCTCTCTCTTTTTTTTTAATGATAGCCTTGGTCCTGGAAGGTTACCTGTCCCTCAAGTTATTTTTTATAATCCCTAAGGTTATCGTAACTATGTGCACCAATCATTTCTACCGTCCCTTTCTGAGTAAGTTAGGCAGGCAGGTCCTGACCACTAGCCACTTAGGTTTTGCCCCCCCTCCATGTTAGTTGCTGGAGACATTTGCTACTGTTACCAGAGGCTTAATGCTAGTTGTTAAAGAGACACATTGTAGCTATCTATCTATCTATCTATCTATCTATCTATCTATCTATCTATCTATTTTTTTTTACCTCACTGTTAGTCCTTCCTGAAATTGAGTACCACTTCTCGAGTTTCAAAATGAGTCTCAAACTTTAACTTGCTTATGTATCATGTAGGGATTGTTAAATGCGGATTCTGATCTGGGTTGGAGTTGAGGTTTTTCTAGAAAGCTCCCACGTATTTCTGATGCTGCTGGTCCATGGATTAAATTGTGAATATCAGGGTATTAGAGAGTTGTTTCTTAAAGTGTGTTCTTTGTAACAATTGACATTTGATCACTACAGATTTTTTTTTTTTTTTTAACTGTTGACTCCTATGCCTCTGGTCCTATTGAATCAGTACTTCTGGGGTTAAGAATCCCAGATAATCTTCAGGCAAATCCTGTGTAAGAAGCACCTGGCATATGGACACTGTGACTTTGACACCCAAGCCCAATTGGGTGTCTACTTACACAACTAGAAAGAAAATTCTTCTTCTCTATATCTTTATTAAATGGGCAACACAGGAGATGCCCTAGGTAGCCAGATAACTTGGACTTTTATACTTTCATAATTTAGAACTCTTTCACAAATACAGAGATAAACATACTATTTGTGGAATTGAATTGGGATGTGTACCGAAGATCACAACAAAAACTTTATTCAGAAGTGTCAGGCCCTTGAAATTTTTAGTCTTACTCTCTAAGTCTTTTTTTAAAAAAAATCTAGATTCTTTTCACCCTCATTACAGCTTCCCTCAAATTCTGTGTTCTTTCTTTTTGAATTCTGCCCCCTCATACCTTCTTGCCCTCACCCCTTAGACCTGAACCTCTAGTAGTGGATGGGATTTGTGTCTTTGTCTCCAAGAATCTCCAGGATTCTATTTAATCTGGTCAATACAAATAAGGGCTGAAGTGGCTAGAATGCCACCTAACTCTACATTCTGAACATATGTGAGGCACTTCAGGTCAAGCTCAGCTGTATCCAAGCATTATTTGCCCAGCAAAGATCTTTGATAACTGCTCTGCCTGGCAGACGATGCCCTGAGCCAGACTGAGCCAGCATCTGTCTCATCAATAGTGGCCAGAATCACCCCATATATCTCGATGTTCTGCTAGCCTGCAGAGCCATTGCCGGGTATTGCTTGTGTCTGAGGAGCATTCACTTGTCGCTGAAGACAGAGCCTCTACTACTTACACGGTTTTAGAATAAGTAAACATCAGAGTTTACAGAGATCTTAATCACACTGAGAATCGCAGACTGATTTTGCAAACAAGAAACGTCTCAAGCAGGAAGAGGGCATAGTAACTTGAATAATGTCACACATTAGATTTTTAATGATGTGCTAGGACCTAAATTCAAGACTCTTAAAAAAAGCTTTGTGGGACTATCAGTGGAGAAAGAGGCATTTCTCTTTATTTCTAAATACTAGCACATATGCCAAGTTCCTTTGTCCCATGGACATTTATACCACCAATGTCCTCCAGATGTCTGATGTCCTAGCTGAAGCCTAATTATATCAGAACCCATAAGAGCTCACTGAGCTCTCTTGATAGCATCTGCCAACAGCATATCTTCTTGTTCTTGCTTGTCTTTATCATTTCACCTAGCATTTTTAAACTTGACGGCACTCATATCAGTATTATTTTAAACATGACCACACACTGATTTTAAATTGAGATTTCACTATTATGCACTCAACAAGTATTTATGAGGTGTCTCCTGTTTGTTCCTTTTTGAGACATTGGGAATATGGCAGTGAATAAGCCAGATAAGTCTTTGGCTCTCCTAGGCTGAGTCCTCTAGATGATTTTATTTTCGATTATCCAACAATGCAATGTATGACCAGGCTATGTAAAGTAACTCCTACCACCTGGCAGCTTTGCTACATGGCAGCTCCTGTGACCTGGACACACATCTTCATAGTGATGGGTCAAATATCTTTAGAGCTAAACAGTTTTAGAGATAAAGTAACTCTAGAAAACAGATAGCAGGTAAAAAGTACAGGCAAGCAATACAGGTTTAGGCAGTGAAATATATATATGAAATACCAGGCAACAAGAACTGAGATGTAACTCAGAGCAAGAATATCAATATGAGTGTTATTTGTTGTGATATCACAGAGCATTGCAAGTAGGACTCCATTTTCTCTTAATTGTGCTGGATTAAAAATTGGTCCAGAAACCTGAGTTAGGAGCCAGTTGACAAAAGCTATTTGCATTAGCTACCTCTCAGGGAACAGTGTTGACTAAGTGTAGTGAAAACACGCATCTGTCTTTTTTTCTCATTTTAATTAGAAATATCCTAAAGCATTTCATATTTTTAAAGCATGATGTCTACTGCCCCACTGGGATTAATATGCCTTAACATATTTTAAAAAGAGTCGTTCAGTTCATAGTTGACTAAACACAATTACTTCTTTTTTAACCAGACATGGCACACACATACATACACACATGCGCGTGCACACACACACACATCAAATGACCTTTTAGGGACATCTATCAAGATGATCATACTTCCTATTGCGTTTACTCTCATTTCTTAAATAAATCGCATTTGGGCATGATGCTATTGCACGGAGTTGGGATTATGTTTGTCCACATTTTATTTACATTTTGTCAACTGTATTCATAAATGAGATTGGTTTATAATTTTACTGTTCGGTTTTTGGTTTTTTTTGTAGTCTTAGCAGAATTCATCACTAAAATCTTAGTTCATTGCAAGGTTTATGGGGGAGTTTGTTAACTTTTTTTTTAATACTTTACATCCTTTAGATTTTCTATGTCTTATTAAGTGAATTTGGATAATTTTTATGTTTTTAAAAGATTAGCACTGAAATGGTAAAACTCATTTGCAGAGTTGTAAAGAGCTGGTTGGTGAGTGCTGCGATGAGCTATCCCGGGCCCCCCTCGTAGCCTGGAAGAACTGGCACCAGCAGCTGCTGGGAGGACTGCCCTCAACAGCCCTCAGCTGTCAGCCCTTTGGGTCCTGACTGAAGACATTTGTTTCACTCACGACTGTGCCCTCTTCCTAAGATGAGCCATGTCCAATGGCTTATCAATATGGGGGAGGGGTAAAGGCCTTATACCCATACCTCAACTATCAACAAATCTGGGTCATTATTGCTATTTCAGATGATGTGTGCAGGGTTATCTGGGCCTTTTGTGGTGACTGTACTGGAGTGTCACTTCATTCTGTGTCTTTCTTTTCTCCTGTCTCTTTCATGAGTGTTGATCCCAGGAGCTTTCCTTCATGATATTTCTATGTACTCATCTCCCCCACAAAATCACAAGTCCAGCCTTCAGCAGGAGCATATTCTGATTTAAAAACAAAATGCTTTCCATTCTGGTCCTTGTGTGTATGCATTTCTATGTTCTTTTATCTTTTAATTTACTTTTATAGCCTTATTAAAATAGTTAGATTGACGCAACTATAACATTTACTAGATTTATTACTTACTGTTACTACATTTAAGCCATAATTTCTGCATTTTTAAAATGCTTTGCATTGATTTTTTTCTAGTGATGTTTGTTTATCTGTTCCGTTGTTTTTATGAATATCACTAGACATTCCCTGATGGCAGTATTTTGAGGAATTACAGCATACTGTTTGTCCATTATTTTGTGGATTATAAATATTAAAGTATGACTTAATTTTCAGTCATTTCTTAGGGCTCAGAGACTCTTAAGATTAATAAACTAGATTGGAATGAATAGGTTCTTCTAGCAAACCAGGACAATCTTATTACCATGCATGGTCCATATACAGATCAGTTTACTTTTATCATGATTGGTTCTTCTTGTCCTGAAGCATTAAAAAGCTGTTACAAAATTCCAGCAACATACTTTATAAAGGTCTTCATCCTAAAAAAAAATACGGTTAGAATCTATGGGATAGCAGTGGTAGCTTAGATGACATGGGTGGCACTTCCAGAGACAGTCATGTCTCATAGGACTATTGTTTTCTTCATAACCCAGTACTGACTTCTCAGAAAGTTTGATAGACAGAT
>NW_007177632.1:353647-376381 GCF_000164805.1 Carlito syrichta
GAGACCCTCTAAAAAAATTTGTCAATGTCTACTCAACATAGAATTACAGAAGAGACAGCCACTTCAGCCACTTGCACTTTGGGTTTTTCCATAACAAGTTCTGAGTTCTTTTTTTTCCCTTTTCAGTCTCGAGGAGTAAGCTGCAGCTGACACTTTGCTTCCCCACTAACTCACCATCTCTTTATTTTGCTACTCAGCTAAGGGTAATCTTGAAGGGCTAGGGGAAGACTGTTTGGATTTGGGAACCATGCTGGCTGATCACTTAGGGTTTCTGATGGGCAGTGCCCATTTGAAAGGAGAAGGTTCAAGCCAAGCCTTTCCTGGGGAGTTAGTCTTCTGGGCAGAAAAGAGACCGGTTGTACTGGACGGCCTCATGTGCTTTAGAGATGACAGCTGCTCTTTTGAAGTTAATTAATAATTCAGTGCCTCATAAGGTAAGCACCAAATAAGTGAAATGGACAAGTATTAAAGGGGTTCAGAGAGGTTTAATGACTGTTTGTTGATTTGAATTGCATGTAGACAATTGCCTGCAGTGCTTACATCTAGCAATTACTTTTCTATTAACCTCATCTCTGGGGTAACCAAGTACGTTATACTGTTCCCATGTCACCTCATCACCCTGACTAATCTCACTATTTCTTTTTCAACATAGAGTAATTTGTGAGTTTTGGAGACCAGTTTATTTAGTTGGCTTTTCTTTAATAATCAGGACAACTTCACCATTTTTCTATAATCTTTACCTAACACTTAAGTTTCATCCTGTAATTATGACAAGTAAATTTTTGTTTTGTTTTGTTTTGTTTTTTGAGTTGGAGTCTCACTCTGTCACCCAGACTGGAGTGCAGTGGCCGCTCCCGGCCACCGCAGCCTCGACCTGCTGGGCTCCGGTGATCCTTCCGCCTCAGCCTTCCAAGTAGCCGGAATTACAGGCGTGCGCTACCACGCCCGGGTTGATTTTTTGATTTATTGTAGAGATGAGGTCTCGCTGCCCAGGCGGGTCTCGAACCCACGGGCTCAGGCAATCCACTCACCTCAGCCTCCCAAAGGCGTGGGATTACAGGCTGAGCCACCGAGCCCGGCTGACAAATAAATTTTAATAATCAACCTAGTGTTTCCTAAAAGAGAACTATAAACTGACACAATGAAGTTTTATAATGTGGCTGTGTTTTATTTTTCTTTTCATAATGAGGATAATAATACTTATGTGATTTTTTTTATCCTTAAACAAGATAAAACATATTGAATTATCTTATATAAGAGTTTGGTAACAGTTTGTTAAACCTGATTTTTAGTTAAGGTAGTTACAAAGAACTTTCAATATGCACATTGTATGACATATTCTTTTTCTTTCTGTATATAAACTACTAGGCACATAGTAAAGAAGGTCTGCTCCTTTTTCTGCCTCATGCCTCATGTGGGCTGGATCTCATTTATACTAACCTACTACTAATATTTAATATATAGTTCAGGGATACTAACTAATGACCTTATACTTGTATTTTACTCTATAGTTTTAAGTGTTCTTTTTGCTTTAATCAATACATCATGTAATTATACAGTCCAAAGAACATAATGGTAATCTCATTTATAAATAAGGCAAATAAAACTAAAAAATGTTAGGTGACTTTTCCAAGGTCATACTGACAGGAAGAAAGTAGGAGAGCTGAGGTTAAACATGACCTCATTGTTTGGTTACAGCCCCATTTCATGTGCAGGATGGCAACTGCCTCACCCCTGCACTGTCTGATACAACTTCTAAAAAGGGATATTGGACAAGAACCCACATAAATCCAGATTTTGATATCATTTTTACTCAAGTGCTAGTTCTTAAGATCAAGAATCTCTACATCTGTAGCAGCCTAGGCTCTTAATATTAGAAGGGCACTATTCCTTGGCTCCTGAGTGCACCAAACTTGAGTCATCACGAAGAGTCATCACTTTCCCTGAATGGAAAATGAGAGGGGCTATGCCGGGAACAAAGACTCAGCTTTGGACAGATGCTCTCGGGTCCAGAAATGAAGTCACAGCTTTAGAATAAAGGATAGCATAAAACCAAGTTAGGGTAAATGAGCAAAGGTCCCTCAGTGCCTAACTTGAGAAAGGAAGAACAAGAAAGTGAATTTCTGACTCTGCACAGGTAATGCAGATAAGACATACTTTGCATGGAAGCTCATAAAGCAGTCTTGCCAAAAAATGGAACATTAATCTAATCCAACTTCTAAATCTAACCACCAGTTTATATAAAATCAGAGAGACAAAGGAACACATTAAAAAAAATAACATGAAGATGCAAGCAATAGCATTCAGCATATAGAAATCTTCACAAGGACATATAAACCTGGTTTTCTCAGCAAATAAATGGCAAAAGGACAAAAAGAGAGGAGGAATCCTGTAGATTAAAAAGACTTGAGAGACATAGCAAGCAATGTGATGCACAATCTTTATTTCGATTTTATGTCAAATTGTTCAACTATAAGCAACACATTTATGAAGAAATGAGAGGAATTGAAAATTGACATATCCTTCATAAGATGGATTTATCATTAATTTCTAAATGGAAAATGAAGATAGAACGTCTCTCCCTTCTGTGAGCATGGAGAAAGGCAGGGAAGTTGACTGATCACACAGATTCCAGAGCTACCTCCATGTCTTGTATCAAGTGGCCATCTGTGATACTCACTCAGGGCTATAATTCAATAGAATATACTATGATAACGTTACTCTGGTGAATTCCAGATACTCATAAGGAGTTGGAAGCGACACTACACAGAATGGTAAATTTTTCTGCTGTATGACAGCCTCTCAAATAGTCTCCCAGTGATCTTCCCAATGCACTGATCTCAGACTATGTACTTTTGTAACTCATTTCTACTTTTTGTCCTTGTTCTTTGTTTTTATCCTCTATTCTTTTTCTTCTGACTCTGGTTTACATCGGGCATTTTATAGAATTCTGTTGTCTCTCCTTCCTTCACATATCAATTACACTTCTATAATTTTTTAAATAGTTGTCTTAGAGTTTGTAATACAAATTTACAACTACTCTAAAGCCATTTCCAAATAATGCTATACCATTTCATTGGTAATAAAGGTAACTTACAACAGAGTTTTCCCAAGTTCTTTCTTCCACCACTAATAACATGATTGTCATTTCTTATCTATAAGTTATGATCACCAAATACACTATTGCTACTGTTACTTTGAACAAACCGCTATCTGTTAGATAAAATAAGGTAGATTGAAAGATTCTATCTGATTTTCTTTTACTCTTTTTCTAATGCTCTTCCTTTCTTTATGTGAATCCAAAGTTATTCTTTATTTTTATTGTAGTAAGAACACTTAACATGAGATCTACTTTCTTAACTACTTTTTAAGCTCACAATACAGTATTGTTAACCCCTGGACAGTGTTGTACAACAAATTTCTAGAACTTGCTCATCTTGCATAACTAACACTTTGTGTTTGTTGAACAGAAATTCCCCATTTCTGAAATTTCTGGAAACCACCAGAAATTTCTGGAAATTCTGGAATCTCACAGCAACCACCATTCTACTTTCTGTTTCTACCAGTATGACTATTTTAGATACCTCAGATAATTGAAATCATGCAGTATTTGTTCTTCTGTGATTGCCAAGTATACTGTCCTCCAGGTTCTCATACGTAGGTCCAAATTTCTGACCTATAAAATTTTTCTTCTCTCTGAAAAACATATTTCACCATTTCAATATTTACAAGTAGAAAAAAATCAGCCTTCCATCTTTTTTTAAATATTAAAATTTGGGTGTAGCCCCTAACAGAATAAAATGGTATAGCTCTGTTATTACACAAGAGGTGTTTTATTTTCCACTGTGCTTTGCGTGTGTGTTTTCAGCACAAAGAAATTTAGAGCATAAAACAATGACAAAGTTTAAGAGAAGAGACAAAACAAGGCATCCAAAAATGTAAAAAGCATAAGTGAACAGAAGAAGACCAGAAGTATTTGCTATGTCCATGCTGATTGTCACTGTTCATTGGATGAGGTTATGACTGCTTCTACAGACCAACAGTCATTCTGTCTTTTCAAAACTCCTTTTTTTTATTGCTTAGGCATTTGTTTTATGTTTTTACATTCCATTTCAATTTCTTCTGGGGTAATTTATGTACCACCCATAAGGAGGGATGTCTACTCCAGAAAAGAGACTTCCTTTGAATATTTATTACATTCAAATTTATTTGGAGTGAAAGGATTCAGAGGATTCTAAAGAATAGGTAAAAATACAAATGCTAAATTTTAATTCTTAATCCTATCTTTGCTCCCTCCAAAAGTATTTTAACAGTTTTTAAATTTGTCATGACTATACTAGTTCCCTCAATAAATTAGTAAGATGACCCTTCAGAAGCAAATGCAACTGGTTATAATTTTTGAACAGAACTACTTATGTGACTTTAATAAAATGGATACATTTATTTATAATAAATTTTGTTATGTTGACATTTTATAATTTTATTAGAGGAAAACATGCAATTTATAATCTTTTTTTTTTTGAGTTGGAGTCTCACTCTATCTCCCAGACTGAAGTGCAGTGGCCGCTCCCGGCCACCACAGCCTCGACCTGCTGGGCTCTGGCGATCCTTCCGTCTCAGGCTTCCAAGGAGCTGGAATTACAGGCATGCGCTACCACACCCGGCTAATTTTTTTTATTTATTGTAGAGATGAGGTCTCGTCAAGTTGCCCAGGTGGGTCTCGAACCCGCAGGCTCAGGCAATCCACTCACCTCAGTCTCTCAAGGTGTGGGATTACAGGCTGAGCCACTGAGCCTGGTTAAATTATAATCTTTCAAAGAGTTAAACACCTAGAACCCATAGTCAAGTTTCTTTCTTTTTTTCTTCCTTCTTTTCTTCTTTCCTTCTTTCCTTCCTTTCTTCCCTCCTTCCTTTTTAAAAATACTTTTTTTTGAAAGTTTCTTATTTCTAATAAACAAAGTGTTAAATGAAGTAGCAACTCATTTTTATTACCATGCATCAGATGAAATTCGCTTATTTCATTCAGTCAATATCTTTAGCCTTTCGACTTCAGTGGTGAATCCAACCCTAGAAATTCCCTCACTGTAAAACTAACCACAAAGAGAGTAACAGCGTATGGCATTGCATATAGATCTGAAGCTTTTGGCTGCGAGAAAATTAGAACAATGGTCCCCAACAAACTGGACTGAAATGAGAATGCCTTTTATAATAACGACTTCAATTTATATGCTGCTTTACCCCCTGAGGATTTCAAAGAACTCCCAATGCATTATTATGTGAAAAAAAGCTGAAAAACATGAAGGTCTATGCCAATGTTCCCAAAAGATATTAATGACTATTCTGTGAGCAAAGCAGAGGACTTCTACATCTTACTAATTTTCTGCATTTTTAATATGCTAAGTGCACACTTTGAAAGAGATCATCCTAACAGCAAATGGCACAGCTGGAACCAATCATTTATTGACTGCCACAACAGATTTTACCATTGAACTCTCTGAAATCAATAGTTCCTTTCCTCCATGGGCACTAACGACAGTTGACCCCACCTGTTTGTGTCCAATGATCGGGTTATTAGTTTACTGGAGAAGGCATCCAAAGAAATGTTTGGCAATGTGTTCATTAAAGAATGGCATTTAGAGGTATTTGCGTTTTCTAGAGTTATTTTTGTGTTTTAATAGCTCTTTACCAAATGGCAGCTAATTAATAATGATGGGGAAAAGGAATGAGGTGAGCCATGTAGAGTTGTTAGAAGAAATGGAGGTTTTGTAAAGAGGAAATAGAAAATCCAGTATACATTCTACATGTGAATCCTAAGAGAAAAAAATCTTATATATTTTCTTAATGCGATTGTCATAACACAACAAATCAGAATTTGTTAGTCACTTCACAGAGCATGAACAAAATGAAAAAAACAATAATAACCACAGTGAAAACTTAGCAGCAGTAGTCTTTGCCATGACCCCTAGAGAGTGATTTGAAAACCTCATGTATTATAAGATATCCCTTCATATCTTTATATTATAATGATGTCTATTTTGCAGATCCTTAGTATGGCATTTTTTTCCTACCTCTGTGTTTCCTATAATTAACATGAATACACTCAAGGCATATTTTTAATTCAATAAGATTATTAAGAATAAACAATAAACACCTCCAACAATGCTCTGACTCCTAGACTTGGTGTATTTAATCTTGAAAGGCTAACAGCTCCGAGGAAACCTTTTTCTGCTTTATTTGGCCTTTGGAGCACAATCTATTCTTATAGAAATGACAAATTTTAGAAACATTACAGGTGGAAGACTGATGGCTGAAAGAGAAGATAACATTTGAATGATGGTAGATTTAGAGCAGATGTTCCTCTTGATTTATTTGTATCTAGACAGAACTAAGGAAAGTGTATATGTGGCATTAAAATCAACAGTGCACAGTGAAATCTTTTAGTAAACAAGATGACAGTTAAGGACTTGAGTCTTTCCTATTACCCACTACTCTCCCTGCCCAAATTCTGGTGTAGGAAACGTTGAAAATAGGGAATGGTTTGCATTATTTCTGGAATCCAAGGAGGCTGTTATACAAATACAAAACACTCAGGGAAATTCGGTCTGACACAGTACAAATGGGAGACCCTGTAAACCAATAGTGACAGTAACATAGCAGGTGTGTGATGCAGAGGGTCTGGGTCTCAGCATGCATCGATTCCAGGGTCAACATTATTGTTACTAACACTGTTGTTATAGTTATTATTAACTCATCTCCCAGGAAAGGTGTTTGGCCTCTGGGAAGTGTATAAAGAAATTCTGCATTTTATGAACAAACTTTAGTTTGCAGGGTGTAATGGTGGAAAAGTGAACAAAATGATGAGGTAGAGAGTGTTACCACCATCAGGTTGCTGATGTTTCTGGAGAGATCTCTGTGTTGCAACACATATCTCTGCTAGCAGAGTAGAAAGCCATACCTAGAAGGGATGAATGAAGAAGGAATTGAATGGAGCCTGTGCTGAAAAATTTAGAACAGGGCAGCTACATAAATGACAGGCAGCTGTGGCTGAAGTGGAAGGTTTTACAAACAGTAGAAGATATGTCTCATACAAGGTAATAGCACTTAAGAGACCAGGTAGAACTAGAGAGCTCTGTTTGATACAGGGAGAGGAGAGCAGGCATTCAAGAACGTAAAAGGTTACAGTAAGGAGGTCCGTTTCACAGTAGATCATAGGTTGAAAATCTGGGAGTTCTGACACCTTGGTCAGAGGTTTCACCAGACATGTATAAAGTTCCCTTCTCTAAAGATCTTTCAAGTCTATGATAAGAGTTGTAGCTATTCCTTAGTTTCATTCATCCTTTCCTTCTTTGGAAGCCTTTTGTTCATTTCAGTATATTTCAAGTAAGCAGTTATGCAAATTCCTATGCCCTCCGCCATCTTTCCAGAAGTTTTAACATCTCTTCTGAGATCCAACCAACAATAAAATGTTTCTTGAATTTCCAAGATGTTCTTTCATTCTGTTGTTTTCCTTCATAGTTGAACACACAGACGATTGGCTTAATTTCAACTGTTCAATTTGTCTCCAGTCGAGGATTTGGATTTAACAATTTGCTGCACCTAATGATTTTCATATTTTTCTCAAGTGTATTAAATTCATATGCTTCTTTTCATTACTATCATCATATTCATTTTTTCTATTTCCCTTATTAAAATAGTAAATAAAAGAAAAATGTTATAGAAGAGAATTTTCGAGCAATTTTAAACAAAGAACACTTTTCCAAGTGAGTATTATCCTAGTGAATCGTTCATGCAAATGGTCTCAAAAGGCAGTATAGACATTATAGTAATTAAGATTATGGATCCTGGAGCCGGTCTGGCTCACTCTCTTTCTAGCTGTGTGATCTTGGGTAATTTATTTAGCCTCTCTGGTTTCATAGTTTTCTTATATGTGGAAACAGTAATGATAATAGTGACAACTTACTTCATAGAATTCTCAGAATTAATGAGTTACTGGATGTCAGGCACTGAGAACAACACTCTGCTCATAGCAAGAGTCATGTTATCATTTATTATCTAGCACTACTCCAATTCTAATGAGTAACAACAGAGAAGTTACTTGGATTGATGTGAGGATTTCAGAATTTATCTTGCATGAGTGAAAGGAAAGATTTTAACATTTTTTAATTTTTTGCTTTCAAATACTTAACTATTATCTCAGTACTGTTTGCTGAATAATTTATTTCTGTTAACTTGTTATGTTCATGTTAATTATAAATTATATTTAATGCTGATATAAAAGTAATTATTTTAAAATTTGCATTATTTTATTGCATGAATAATATGAGCTCATTTAAAAATAAGCAGAAAATGGATATGCAGTAACAAACATAACTTTCATATTTCAACTTTAAGAAATATTGATGAATATTTCTATGTTGGTTAGGAGGAATTTGGTTATTTTGTGATTGAAAAACAACAACAAACCTCAGGGCTTTAAAACCACAAAGTTTCATTCCATGCTGTCACTCTGTATCCATGTCAGGCTGGGGCCTCTGCTCTGTGGTATTTTAATCCCCTCCCAAAAAGGTAGAACTCAAAAGTTCTATCCCTTCAAATACTTTAGCTCAAAGTTTAGGATCTCTGGATAATGTGGACTTCTCTTGCTTATTGTTTCTTTTTGATCTAGAAACCCCACAGATATAGTCACATTTCTTTTTTAGACTTACATATTATAAAATTGCAATGCAACTTTGCATTCTTACTTTCAGTTTTCTGTCTCTTTTGTGACTTAATTGTGGATACATCCAGCTTATTGTGCTTCAGAGAGAAAGTCACTTGTAGTCATTCCTCTTTTAACCACTTTATCAAATAGAGAGGACTTACCAGTGCCCCATCCTTTGTTAGACCTTTGAGAGAACTTAATGAATGGAGAGATTTAAATGAGGTATAGTGGCCATGCCCTTGATTTGAGTCTAAGTTTTTATAAAATTTCTCCCTCGAAAATGTTCTCAGTCTCCTCTTTCTTCAGTAGTTTTTGGATTGAGAGGCATTTACCTCTGAACTCTGTAAATCTCTGAATTTGTAAACTCTAAATTTTCATTAATTCCCTGCTTGTTTTTCTGAAATTCTCTTTTGCTTATGCTACCTTTCCAAATAGAGCCTGCCCTAACCAGCACACAAGCTACCAACATTTTTCGTCCTTTTCTTCTAGAACTGCAAACTTGTCAGGAATGTGCTCTGCCTTCCAAGAAGATAAAGAAGATGTTTTATCCAATGTTCAGTCAGTCCCTGAATATCATAGACCATAACCTTCTGAGCTTGCAATATCAGTTTTCATTTCATTCCTGAGCTGCCATACAATGCCACAAATGGAAATAATTTTGGTTGAGTTGTATACTACTAGTGGTTCCTATTTATATCAGTAAAGATAGATTAGGCTATGCTGTGTTAATAAATAGCCTCAATGGTCTAAACTAGAGAAGGTTCTTTACTTGCTCATACCTCATGCCCATCACAAGTTAGCTGGGGGCTCGCTTTGGTACTGTCTTTATCGCTGTAGCCAGGCTGCTGGGCAGCCCACACTGGGAGTATTTCCAGTTACTAGGAAAGACATGGATGGCATATTCACACTGGCTCTTAAACTTTCCAGACAAATGCAAACAAAACCAACCAAACAAAAAACATTGTTTTACTGGTCAAAACAAATTACATGCTGTACTAAATTTCAAGGGGATGAAGAAGTGAAATAAATCCATGTGCCTGAGAATAGAATTATAATTCTCAAATTCATTTCCCCCTTTTTCCCTTTTTCTCTTGTCGCTTTGCCTCATCTTTTATTTGTATAACATTTACCTAGGTATAAAAATTTGCTTGAATATTTTATTACAATGTCCATCTGTGTTCTGCTGAATCATCAAGTTACCTCAGAAATTAGAATGGGTATAGAAAAGGGAGATATCAAGCATGCAGGACTTTGGCCTGTAAATTCATCTCTGCTTTTAGACACAACCCTCAAAAATGTATCCTAAACATTTCATGTGTGTCTTTATTAATTCTGATCTGTTCTCATAAATAATCTTAGTCTACTGGTATAAGTCCAAAGAATTATAGATGACCGACCTACCAAAATATCACCAATGGATATTTCTGGACACTGAAATTATGAGTTAATATATTCTTTGGGTTGGGTTTGGTGGCTCACGCCTGTAATTCTATAATGGCACTTGGGGAGACAAGGTGGGAGGAGTGCTTGAGCCCAGGAGTTCAAGACTAATGTAGGCAACATAGCAAGATCTCATCTCTAACAGCAACAATGACAACGACAACAAAAAATTAAAATTAAAAAAATCACCCTGGCATGGTGGCACCTGTAGTCCCAGCTACTCAGGAGGCTGAGGCAAGAGGATTGCCTGAGACCAGGAGGTCAAGGCTGTAATGAGCCATTGTCGTGCCAGTGTATTCCAGCCTGGGTGACAGAGCGATATCTTGACAAAAAAAGAAAAAAGAAAAATATCTTTTTATTAATCTGTTCAAGGAAAATCAGAGCTAAATCCTGAATAATTTTATGATGAGAACAAGTTAATGAACAAAGTACAAAAACATTGGTCAATTCTTTTTTATACCTGAAAATTAGAAAATAATAGCTTTGTAAATAGGCTTGAAAGAGGTAAGGAAGAAGCATTTATTTTACAAGAAATTACTTACAAAATAAGCCTAACACGCAAGTATAAGAACAAGAATACCATCTGGGGGAGGGAGTGTCTAATATCTCACATTTATATCTGTGGTCTAGCTATAGCCATGTTTTATGTAAATATAAATTGAATTCTTGCAGCAGGCAGGTCACTGTATTTGCTGATGCATAATAAGGGTGCTCAAACTTAGACTGTTTATCCCCTAGAGTCTCATTAAACTAAATATACTTGCCTTAAGCCACCTGCCTTTGGGCAGTTGCAATAGAAATAAAATCAGATTCATTTCCCGTCTTGATAAATTGGCATTAACTACTACTTTATCTGAAATAGGCTTGATAATTAGTGTCTCTGATTACATGGAGAAAACTGTTGAATCTTTTAGAATGCTTTAAAAAATGCAGGCTTTCTAAATTTGCTGCAGTTGAAGGAGGGGATTTGAAAACCCTGAGCCAGTCATGACTGTGATGAGCGTCATTAAAATAGCAATCTTTTTTTGGAAGCTCATCTTGTCCCAAGAAAGTGTGATTTAATAATATGGGAACACCTGTTCCCGAGTGGCAGTTTTTACCTCTCTGCTCTAATATCCATGAAGACTGGGAGAAAGATATGGATACTAAGAGTGAAACATCTAGCTAATTGATTAATAAGAATCAAGGGAAAGGGCTTCTAGGAAATGGACCATGGTCCAGTTCTATGTCTAGTTAATCTGCTGCAAGCTGCAAATAACTCATTTCAGTTATATTACAGTCAATAACTATTGACTACATACAATAAACACTTGTCTCCTTCAATGTCATGGACAACTATTTCCCACTTGGGTCTTGCGAGCAGAGGCAACCTCCTCTTGCCCTATACTCTCAAAAACGCTTTTTTATGGCACCCCCTCTACTAGCCCACATAGAATCTATTTTTAGACTACTGGGGACACTTCCATGTTTCTTGAATGTTCATTAAATACCACATACCTTTTCTTGAGGCCTTAGACTAATGTCAGAAAAACTGACCAAATAGTTGTTCTTCTGGCCACCATATCTGCTTAGGGGAAGTAGGAAGGGAGCAATGTCCACAATGGAGGATTGGTGCATGCTGAGAAGGAAAATCAGTGTGCAAGTTTCTTGACTGGAAGGAGAAAGCAAAGAAAAAATTATCGATAGGGAAACAACAGCAATGGCACATAAATTAGTGTATCAAAATAGTTAATAAAAATAATGCTAAAAATAATAGCTAATATTTCTAGAAAGCTTACTCTGTCCCTTGCTACTATGAAACATGCCCTAATCACAGTATTTGTTTAAGCCTTCATATTAGCCCTATGGAATAGAGGCTGCCTACCCTACCTGGGCCTAGGAGAGGGAAATATTTTCCTCAACTGAGTGGCAATGCTAGGAGTAAAATGCAAGCCAGATGCCTGCCTCTGCCACCTGGGGTGGCTTTGTGGTCATACCATGATGAGTCACGTGAACCTTGTTCTGAGAGAAATCTGAGCACATTGGTAGGTTTCAAGCATGTCTGTGGTTTGATAAGTTTCAGAAACAAGCTTACCATGGTGATTGTCTGGACAGTGGTTTAGTGGATGTTGAGGTTAGACAAAGATTCCTTTGTCTCAACAGCAAGGGTAGTAACCAGAGCACAAACAGAGGTAATGGGAGAGGCAATTAAGAAGAGTAGACTGACTTAAAATATGTTCATAATACAAAAGTAAATGAATCTAGTGATTAATTAGAGTCGTGGACAAAAGAACAGGTAGAAATTGAGAATTCTCAAGACCATGACTTTTTCGGAAAAGCATAGATAGAATCTATTATTTAATTCAAAGTGACAGTGTTTTGAAACTGCTCACCTTCAGTATTCTAGGTTAGAACACTGTGCCCGAAGTGTCTGTAATTTCTCTTAGGTGACAGTACATGCTGTCACAAGGATAGGTCAAGTGAATCTGATCGTCTGGTAGACTCTTGGGGACTCCTGTAGAGGCAAAGCTGGGATACTGTTCTCTGATTTACTCTGTTGTAATGCTTGTTCTGTGTTTAGGGACTGTACAGATGCAAGAGATTATTTCTTTAGCTGCAACAAGAATGGGATTTAACAAGAGATAGTCTTTAGTCTAAAGTTTGTATTCAGTGGGAATTTTCATTTGCTGTTTTCTTGCTACTTTACCATATTTTTATAAGAAAATAGTGAAAGCCCAGTTCTTAAAGTCCCCCAAAATAATGGAGAATTGGTTGTTGGGTGTCATCCCTATCAATCATCTGGGTATAAAAGAGCGAGGACAGCAGTGAGCCTAATCAGGTTTTCAAAGTTTGACAGGAGGATGAATCTCTCTTTATCAGTCTCATCTAAGAAGGGGCTGGTGGATGGAAGCTTCTTAGATCACTGCCTGGACTCACTGACTGGGTGTGATAATGTTTGATTATTATATAACATTATTTGAAGGAATGCTAAATAGATCTTCCTGAACACCTGCTTTCTTTACTCACATCTGCCTTTTTTAGTGTGAACTTTTCACTCGTTGGCTAATATAAGAAATCTGTTTCTATGATTT
This sequence comes from Carlito syrichta, assembly GCF_000164805.1. Classification (NCBI taxonomy): domain Eukaryota; kingdom Metazoa; phylum Chordata; class Mammalia; order Primates; family Tarsiidae; genus Carlito; species Carlito syrichta. Next base: position 366,860 of record NW_007177632.1, read on the forward strand.
GAATGTCTGTCCATTCCAAACTCATGTTGACATTTAATTTCCATTGTAATGGTATTAAGAGGTGGGACTTTTAATAGGTCATTCGGCCTTGAGGTCTTCACCTCATGTGTGGGATTAGTTTCTTTTTAAAAGAATGAGTTCATCCCCTCTTGTCCTCTCTTTGGCCTTCCACCATGTGATGCCTTCTGCATGTCACGATGCAGCAAAAAGGCCTTTGCCAGATGCTGACACCTTGATATTTGACTCCTCAGCCTCCGGAATTGTGAGCCAACACATTTCTGTTTTCTATAAATTATTCAGTCATTGTTATTCTGTTATAGCAGCACAAAACAGACTAAGACATTTGGTAATTTATCTGGAAAAGGCAGACTCCTATGCAACAACATGGCACAGTACCAGGCATGAAACATAGAGGAGGAGAAGAGTTGGGGGAAAAAGAATTGTCCAATAAAATGGCCATTCTGAATGCAATGAAGAACTCACTTTACCTGAGGATATGCTTTTCACTTTTCTGCCATCTGAAGACTGAATAAATCCCACTTCTGCCATTTTATTAAGAAGTAACCAGAGTTGTGGGGAGAGAATTATGCAAGTATTGTATATTACGCTTTTATGCTTCTTTGGGTGCTTTTTTCTATAAACTAAAGTAAGATTGAAATAGGCTTGTATATGCTACTTTTTTCCACAATGTGAGCTCAAATGAGAATTATGAGGGATGCAGCAATGAAAATGGAATCAGAAGTGTCCTCATGAGAAAAATGTAGGATTATTATGTGCAAACCAGGGCAATGGATAACATATCTCCATACTTTAGGCATTAGTATGGTGGTGAACTGAAAATGCTTATGAAAGCCTCTTCAGCTTAAACCCTCAGCATAGGAAAAACCCATAGAATTAGAATTGGTTCTTTTATGACTTTGTTGTTTTTAAAATTTTTTTAAAAAGAAAAGGAATAGGTTTATTGTTAAGTCTAGGAATGTAGAAATTTGTGAAAAAGAGGAAGTGTTTTCATCTACTAAATTCCCATTGCATTCACATAGTGGGTTTAAAAATGTCTAATATTTTAATCTTTTTAAGTGCTTACATTTACACTCTAGTATTATTCATCACACTGATCCTGTGATATAGGTGAGGAAGATATTTATTTTATTTTATTTTACTTTTTTATTTTAAAGATGTGAGTACAATTCAGGGTTAGGGTATACAAATGAGGAAGATTTTTTGTGCTATTTTTGAATGGGAAAACTAAAATATAGAAAAATATAAAAAAATCTTGCTCAAAGTCCAAAGTCAAATATGTTTGCAACTTATTATAGATGTACTGTTTAATGGTTGCATATTATTCCATGGTATATATGTATCAGGACTCATTTAACTGGTCTCTGTATTTGGACACTTTCATTGTTTTCAATCTCTCCATAGATACTAGAAAATAACTCTATACGCATAAATATTTCTTGGCCTTTTTAATTGTTTTCTTTTGAATGCTTTTCTAAACAACTTTCTGAATTAACACAAATCAAAGTGATTTAGTAGATCTTTGAACACAGATCTGTTAAAATACTTATACTATTTATAATGCATGCCTCCATTCTAGGCTGTGACCTAAGTTGTGGCTTTATTGTTATGACTGTTGTATTTCCAGACATTGCACTGTCCTTAGAACATGGTCGCTCTTCAAAAACTCCATAACTGTCTGTTGAATAGTAATTAATATTTATTTCTATTTGAGGCTTTTGGCTACAAGTGAGAGTATCATTATGCTATCTCTTGAAAAATATCATCCTACCCCTTTATGCTTTTCTGAATATAAAATACCATTTTTTCAATTGTAAGTTGTTTTGTTAAATATTATAAATGTTAAATATAAAAGCAGAAAATTTTGGCTAATTGAAGTGGTAATCAAATGAGTTATGTTTATCAAAAACATTTCACACAGTAGTTTAATTTCATCACTATAATTAAGACCAAATCATTACTTCTGTTCAAATTCTCCATTCTCTCTGCCCTCATGGCCTTTCAATTTTTTTGAATAAATGCTCCTCTAGATACGTGTTTGAAAATTAGTGCATTTTTTGCCAAGATTTTTTATTTCAAGTAGTTCAAAACTAATTAAACAACTAAAAATGTAATCTCATTTTTTTTTCATTTTAGAACAACAATAAAATAAGCAGACTCAATAATCTGAGACATAGATTAGAAAAGATATTAAATGTATTATCTTTCTATGGAGTGTAACATTCACAAATATTTCCAATGTTATCTTTGGTTATGTTGGATTCCTAGGGGAGATCAATATATTAGCATTTTTTACAGTCCTATTTTCTAATTAAAACAGCCTTATTGCTTCAATACTAAGAACTAACTATGTAGTTTTCTCATACAAAACTTCCTTTCGTGTTTTCTGTTGAGGTAAAATATATATATACAGAGAGAGAAATGTACAGACATTATGTATACAATTTGGTTAAGTTTTGACAAATGCATGAACTTATGTAACCAATATTCAAATCATGATACAGGACATTTCAATGACTCCAAAAAAATTTCTTCCTGCCCTGTCTAGTCAATTTCCACCTCTCAGAGGAAATATTCTATTATCTGTTTGTTAAGTATATATCAAATTTGTTTATCCTTTTTTCTCTTAATGGTCATTTGGTTTGCTTCCAATGTTTCGAAAATATGATTAAGGTTACCATAAATCTTTTTATACGTGTCTTTTTTCTTGGTATAAATTTTCATACCTCTTGCTATATGCCTAAGATTGGAATTGCTGAGTCAGAAGATAGACATATGGTTAACTTTATAAGAACTTGCCAAAGAGCTTTTCAGTGTGGTTATTCCATTTTATACTCCTTGCAGCAATGTATAAGAATTCTAGTTGTTTAAAAATTTCAAAATCTAGCCAACTTTTGGCTAGATTTTTAAACTGTTTTAAAACTATTATCAGTGTTTAAAAAAATCTTAGCTATTACAGTGATTGTGCAGGGGTATCTTGTTTCTCATTGTAGTTTTAATTTGTATGAATATTTCCCTGACAACTGATGACATTAAGTATATTTTTGCTTGTTGGTCATTCATATATCTTTCTTTTTGAAATGTCTGCTTAATTATTTCACTTTATTTTTTAAATTGGCTTATTTATTTTCTCAAGCATTTCCTATATATTCTGGACATATCAGATACGTATGTATACATGTAGTGCAAATATTGTCTCTCATTGTGTACGTTGTGTATCACTTTACTTAGCAAATGTCCTTGATGAGCAGAGTGTTTGAACTTTGTATGAAGTTCAAATTTTTTTTATAGTTAGTATGTTTTATACTTTCTTTGAGAAGAAAACCTACTCCAACATCAGGGACATGCACTATGTTTTATTTTAAACACTTTATGGTCTGAGCTTCCTGTTACATGTGTGATCTCAAATAATTTTTTGTATATGGTAAGACATAGGGTTTGAGGCTTATTTTTGTTTCCCTATACTCATAGGTTTACCCAGTTGTTACATCACCATTTGCTTAAAACACTTTCCTTTACTATTGAATTTACTCTGTACCTTTGTTACAAGTCAGCTGAACAGGGGTCTGTTTCTGTACTGTCTGTTCTATTCTATGATATTGTTTTCTATTACAATGCCAACACCATACTGTCTTGATTAATGCAGCTTTAGAGTAAATTTTGAATTTAAACCATGGCAGTCCTCCTCCAGCTTTCCTTTTTTGAAAGTTATTTGGCTATTTTATATTGCTAAAATTTTATATAAATTTAAAAATCAGTGTGTCTTTTTCTTCAAGAGAGTCTGCTGAAATTTTGAGAGTGATTACATTGGATCTGTAGCTCCATTTAGGGAGAGCAGACATTTTACAATACTGAGGCTTCTGATCCAAGAACACAGTTTTAGTTCTTCTTTAATTTCTTTTAGCCATGTTTTATGGTTTTCAGTATATCTTACACATATTTTGCTAATTCTTAAAATACAATTTTTTGATGTTATTGCAAGAAACCTTTTTTCTAATTTTTTTTCCCAGTTGTTTGTTGCTAGTATGTGAAAACATAATTGATTTTATATATTGACTTTGTTTCCTGTGGTTTTGCTAAATTCACATATTATTTTTTGTAGATTCCTTAAGGCTTTCTAGGTGAATAAACATCTTATTTTCAAATAATAATGGCTTTACTTCTTTTTCAAATTCTGTGTCTTTTACCCTTTTTTGGTCATTTTATTGTATAGATGAGGTCTTTCAGTAGAATGTTTAACAGAAATACTGAGCATGAACATGCCTTGTGTCATTTCCAATATTAATAGAAGAATGTTCGGCCACTGTGAAATATAATGCAAGTAGTAGATTTTTCATTGGTGCCCATATAAAGTTTAGAAAATGTCCTTTCATTTCTTGTTTGCTGAGAGCTTTTATAATGTATTGAAGTGATCATATGATTTCACTTTTTGTAATTCCAACATTCCCTAAAAATACCAACCTTATCATCACCTTGCAACTCATAGCAATTCAGCAGGCATCTTGGTTATGCTTGTGCAGTCCCACCTTTCAAATTCCCAACTCAGCCCTAGTTAAGTACCTGTGGTTAAACAGCCCTGCACACTTGTTCCCACTTCCACCCTGCATAGCTTCTCTTCTCCAGTGTCCTGCATTGCAAGTTCTAGCTCCTTTCACGTCCTAGAACTCCTTTCTCTACCTCTTTGGCTTTGAGAGACACTCTGGCTCTGCTTGGGTTCTTGATGATAAAATGTCCCCGGGCAGAGCAATTATAGAGCAGTCTTGGGAACTCTCTCTGTTGTTTCTTTCTTTTCCTTTCCTTTCCGTTTCTTTTCAGAATTACAGGCCTGGGCTACATATTGCTCAATAGCTTTCAGGAATATAATGATTACTGGAAGAGGGAGTCAAAGTCCAGCTAACACGGAAGAGTAAAATGGTCCCCCTACTTAACACAAAAACCTAACTATAAAGAAAAACATGATACTTAGTTTTTGGGGTTTCTTTTGTCTTTTTGTTTTTGTTTTTTTCTAGTATGAAGCACATGGTTATGGGCAGTTTGAAGTTTATAACAGTTCAACACCATCACCTAAGGGTAGTAATTTTAAAATTGTGGAATTGTATCATATGTGTTTTGTGATAGTGATGTTAATATTATGGAAACCACTCAGTGTAGGAAAAATTATTACTGATTTAGAAAGCAAGTAGACATGAGTCTAAGAAGTTGCAAACATAGTTTAGTATGCTGAATTTCAATGTCCTCATCTGTTAAGTGAAGACACTGTTATTTGCCTCTCAAGATTGGTATGAATCTTGCCAGGTAATGTTTGTAAAAATTCAGCATCTTGTTTTATCTAGAATTTAGCAGGAAATCATTTGATGCTGCTGACGATAATGATGATGATGAAACACAAATATTTCATCTTATAAGCTAAAAACCAGTGAGCTTTCTGGGAGTATCTGCTCGAAGGAAGGGTCAGTAACTTATTTACGGTTTTCCTGGCACTGCCTAAGACAGGCTGGTAAAATGTTATCTGGATGAGTTCCATGGAAATCTGTTTAACTCTGCTCCCAGCCTTCTTAATCCATTCATCATGGAAAGTGCTTTATGGAAAGCAGTGAGTACTGCCATTACCCCACTGCACCATCCTTCTTTCATATTTTGATTCCATAAATGTCACATCTTTGATAACTTTAAAAGTAATCTTTATGGGAAGTCCATTGCTTAAAATACAGTAGTGAAGAAGTTCCTCCTCCTTCCCCAAAGAATCATACATTTATGGTGAAGGTGGAAAAAAAAAGCACAAAACAAAACAGAGCAGAATATTTTTTCTCTCTAAACAATAAGGCAACACAATTCAAAACTGAGAAATGAATGTTTCTGGAGAAGCGAGATAATTAGAAGCAAATGCAGAGTAATTGCAGAGCATTTTTCTTTTAGCTACTTGTACAGTGAAAGTTCTAGGGCAAGAACCATGTTCACATGTGTTACTTTCAGCACTGGTTGCATTATTGGCACACACACCAAAAAAAAGGTTGCTAATAGATCTTGTTAATATTCCCCAGAAAAATTCTCTAGGGAAAGGGCATTGCACTTATAGAGCTTAATAAGGATTGTAATTTCTAAAACACATGTAAACTAACTTTTAAACTTTTAGATTATCTAACCAGAGTGTAAATTGCTATTCTGAAGCAAATTGTTTATGTTATTTCTGAGATCCTGATGTTTTGCACACTTTTCCCATGTGATTAATCAGGCAATAGAAAAATAAGTTAAGTAAAATATTGTATGTGTATGTCTGTCAATCAATTTACATCGTACAGTTCATATAACCTGGTTTTCCAAAAGGATTTCAAATGGATTACTAAAAAAGAATTATACATAGAATTAAATGTTTAAAAGTAACTAAATCAGGGCAAAGAGCAAGTACAAATCATGCATTTTATTTTTATATCACTAAGATTACTTAGTTAAGTGAGATGACTTTTTTAAATTTAGAAAAACCTTTGAAATTAACTTTTGATTATGAAAATGTATTTAAAAACCTCACCTAAACACGACACATTTAAATAAAGAGCAATGCCATGCCTTATAGGATAAATAAAGATCGATCTGCAAGATAGACAGTATAGAGGAAAGCTGGGTACATGATCAGGAGAGAAAGATTCCCCCCCCCCAATGACCCCAGGCTCAACTAAAAGGGGAAACATGAGCAGTGAAAATTTTCTGTGGAAAATTTTCCAAGTAACTTAAAAAATGAGGGAGTCTAACATTTTGTTTTAAGATTATTTTCTGCTTTGATCAACAAAGTTGGTCTCTAGTTTATTGCTGAAGCCTAAGCAAAAGGCTATTAAACACCCTAACATAGCATTATTGATGCTTTGTTTGAAAAATTAAGGAAGAGAAACAGTGCCTCTTCAAAAGGTGAGGTGGCATAGGCTCAGGAGGCAAAGTGAGAAGAAGAAAACAAGTCTAGAGACATCAATGACCAGGAGAATGTAGGCCTTTATATCACACCTACCTTGGGAACCATCCGTGAATATCCTAAGAAAGGTGTCCAACTTCCCACCCATATGAGGGATGGTCTTGGCCTATTTCGTTGGATTTTTATGGTACAGTGAGCCAGAGTCTGGAGTTTTTAGTTACAGTTCTTTATGTCACTTATTATAACAACAAACACAATCATCATATTAAAATTTTGAAGTAATAACATTAAGAAAACCTTACTCTTTCAGTTTTACTGATGCTTAGAATAACGGTATAAAGCATTGTTTTTAAAAAATGTTTCCTTTCGTGATCCGCATGAGCAACTTGGCGAGACCTCATCTCTACAATAAAAAAAAAAAAAAAAAAAAAAATCAGCCGGGCATGGTAGCATGTGCCTGTAATTCCAGGACTCAGAAGGCTGAGGTGGAAACATCGCCAGAGCTCAGCATGTCGAGGCTGGGGTGGCCGGGAGTGGCCACTGCATTCCAGTCTGGGTGACAGAGCGAAACTCCAACTCAAAAAAAAATGTTTCTTTATGTACATTAGCCTAAGATAATTATATCACTGAAAGCAAACAATTAAGGAGTACATAAGTTTAATTGAATTAAGTTAGTAGTTGTTTATCTATAAATGGATACATAAAAAGTGTTTGAGGTAGACAGTTTCTATTCGGTAGGTTGTGGATCCTCTTACAATGTCATTTACACCATTAAGTATTTGGGAAAGTACAGAGGAAAAATAATTATTTGCAGCTAGTTGCTTATATGGTTTTATAAGTATAATTGATGGGATACATGCAAATCATTGGACATAAACCAGTTTCATAGAAAAGCAATACTGACTGATTAAGTTTGGGAAATCCAAGTCAGGAAGAAATTTTACCAATGAAATAGGCTTAAACATAAGTTCCTTTGGATCCTAGCTGAGTGAAATTCGCCTGAAATGTTTTTTAAGCAATAGTTACTATGCAAGTGCTACAGGCATTTATTGTTTTTCAGAGGTGAAAAAAAGCACTTCAGTATTTCATATTTCTTTAAAATGCCAAATGGCAGTCAGGCCAAGTTATAAATGAATCCCTTGCCAAAATTAATATTTTAGCTTAGATACACCCTATGAGAGAAGTAACCAATGCCAGTAAATATTGGTTTTAATATTTATGAAAATGAATCTGGCTAAAGCAATCATTTTGATCTGCAAAAAACTCCCTTTTCACACTGATCAGCCAAATCCCACCTCAGCTTGTATATCAGTCAAATTTTCAACCATGATCCAAATGCTAAAACATACCAACTGCCTCAAATTGATTTTGTAGGACATTAAATGAAATAAATCAAACATAAACTTCCTCTTAAAGTAAATAATTCTACAAAAATACAATTTCAAAATAATGATTACTACTGGGCATAGAATCTGTGAAAAATATTTGCCTGGTTGCAAGGTAGGAGAAGGTGTCAATTTTTGACTCACATTTGATGACAGAATAAATGGTGTGACTAGCCAGGAGTATAGGTTTATATATCAGATAGATTAAAGTTCAAGTTATGTCTTCACTCCATGAGCCCTGGGTGGAGTAATTTAACTTCATGTGACTCTGCTTTCTCAACTAAAAAATGGGAGCTAAATAGCCTTCAGCCTAAGTGAACATGGGAGTGAGAAAGTGTATACATCTCACATATCTGTGTGCATACAAACATATATGTACATATGATTACATAAATATGTATAATACCTGACAACTAGTAGATCTTTAATAAGTAGAACTTATTAATTCATAGACATGAATTAATTTAACTTATTTTTTATTTTTATTTTTTTATATCAATATTTTTTATTTTGATATTGTGGGATACAGTTAAGGATTAGGTATACAAATATGCTTCGTTCAGACACCCTTGTTGATAAGGGGTGTCTCCCCGTCCCCAGACAGATATTGATTACCATTAATCCCACCTCCCTTCCCCTACCCCGCCCATAGTTTTCTACCACTGTCAGTCCTTTTCTTATAGTATTACGATGGATGTTCAAGGTCTGCTATATGAGTGAGAACATGTGATACTCAGATCTTTGTTTCTGTGAGAAGTCACTCTATTATTGACTCTAGTTCCATCCAGGTTGCTGTGAAGTTCATGATTTTGTTCTTTTTTATGGCTGCATAGTATTCCATCATGTATATGTACCACATTTTTTAATCCAGTCTTCTTTTGATGGACAGTATGGTTGATTCCAGATTCTTGCTATTGTGTACAATGCTGTGATAAATATACGTGTGCAGGTATCTTTTTTATAGAGTGATTTGAGTTCTTCAGGGTATATTTCCAGTAGTGATTGCAGGGTCAATGGGAGGTCGATATTTAGAGCTTTTAGGAATTGCGACATGTTTTCCACAGAGGTTGCACTAGTTTGCACTCCCACCAACCGTGTAGGAGTGTTCTCTTTTCACCACACCCTCTCCAGCAACTGTTATTTTTTGAGTTGTTGATAATTGCCATTCTGACTGGAGTTAGGTGGTATCTTAGTGTGGTTTTGATTTGCATCTCCTTG
>NW_007177632.1:376697-377936 GCF_000164805.1 Carlito syrichta
GAATGGATGCCAGTTCCAATTTCCATGAGGGTATGTCTTCATTTTCTAAGGTTCTTATGGTTTGAGGTTTTACATTAGGTCTCTGATCCATTTAGAGTTAATTTTTGTGTATGGGGATAGATAGGGGTCCTGTTTCAATCTTCTGCATGTGGTCAGCCAGTTTTCCCAGCACCATTTACTGAATAGGTTCTCCTCTCCCCAGTGGTAGGTGGTGGAGGCTTTGTCGAAGATGAGTTGGTTGAGAAATTGAGGTTTAGCTTCTGGAATCTCAATTTTATTCCATTGGTCTATATGCCTGTTCTTGTGCCAATGCCAAGCTGTTTTGATTATTGTAGCTTTATAGTAAAGTTTGAAATCTGGTAATGTGATACCACTGGCTGTGTTTTTTTGGTGAGGATTGTTCTGGCTATTCTTGGATGTTTGTGTTTCCATATGAATTCCTGTGTTGTCTTTTCTAGGTCTGAGAAGAATGTTGCTGGTAATTTGATGGGTATTGCATTAAATCTGTAGATTGCCTTAGGTAGGATGAACATCTTCAATGTTGATTCTTCCAATCCATTAGCATAGGATATTTTTCCACTTGTTTATGTCATCTTTGATTTCTTTGAGCAGTATTTTGTAGTTTTCATTGTAAAGGTCTTTCACATCTCTGGTTAGGAAGATGCCAAGGTATTTCATTTTTGTGTGTGTGGCTATTGTGAGTGGAATTGTGTTTTTTATTTGGGTTTCTGTTTGTTTATTATTGGTGTAAAGAAGTGTGATTGTCTTTTGCACTTTTATTTTATATCCTGAAACTTTGCCAAAGAAGGTTTTTGACAGATTCTCTTGGGTTTTCAAGGTACATGATCATGTCATCTGCAAAGAGAGAAAGGTTGACTTCCTCTTTTCCTATTTGACTACCCCTGATTGCCTTCTCTTCTCTGATTACTCTAGCCAGGACTTCCAGTACTATATTGAACAAGAGGGGTGAGAGTAGGCATCCTTGTCTTGTTCCAATTTTCAGGGGAAATGGTTCCAACATTTGTCTGTTTAGGAGTATGCTGGCTGTGGGTTTCTCGTAGATGGCTTTTACTCTTTTGAGGTATGTTCCCCATATGCCTAGCTGTTCGAGGATTTTTATCAAGAAGTGGTGCTGGATTTTATCAAAAGCTTTTTCTGCATCTAATGATATAATCATGTGGTTTTTGTTTTGACATCTTTTGATGTATTTAATTACATTTATGGTTTTATGAATGTTGA
>NW_007177632.1:378285-384622 GCF_000164805.1 Carlito syrichta
AGTAAGATTGGTATCAGCTCCTCCTTAAATGTCTTGTAGAATTCTGCTGGAAAGCCATCTAGACCAGGGCATTTTTTTGTAGGTAGTTTTCTTATTACATAGTCAATATCCTTGATTGCTATTGGTCTGTTTAGGGTCTCAATTTCTTCTTGTTTCAACCTGGGCAGGTTGTGTGAAGCCAGAAAGTCCGCCATTTCCTTAAAGTTTTCAAGTTTGATTCCATGCAATTGTGCATAGTAGTCTCTAATTATCTTTTGCAGTTCTTCAGGGTCTGATGTGACTTCATCGTTTGTGTTTCTGATTGTGTTTATTTGGGCTTTTCTCTCTTTTTCTTGGTCAGTCTACCTAGGGGACCATTGATCTTGTTTATCCTTTCGAAGAACCAGCTTTTTGTGTAATTAATTTTTTGTATTATCTTTTTGTCTTCTATGTCCTGGATTTGGGCTTTTATTTTGGTGATCTGGATTCTTCTGCTGAAATTAGGGTTTTGGTGGTCTTGTTTTTCCAGCCTTAGGTGACTTGTTGGGCTATTAATTTGTGATCCTTCCATTTTCTTCATGTGCATTTGTAGGGATATAAATTCCCCTCTTACTACAGCTTTCATGGCGTCCCAGAGAATTTGGTAAGATGTTTCTTCATTTTCATTTGTTTCCGGGTAACTTTTAATCTCTGTTTGGATTTCATTGTTGACCCATGAGTTGTTTAACATCATGTTGTTTAGTGTCCATGTCTTTGTGGGTTTTGGGGGGATCTTGTTGGTGTTAATGTTTATTTTTATTCCACTCTGGTCCGAGAAGGTACATGGTAAAATTTCAGCCCTTTTAAATTTGCTTATACTTGATTTATGGCCAAGTATGTGGTTGATCTTAGAGTACGTTCCGTTTGGTGATGAGTAGAATGTGTATTCTGTGGTCTTTGGATGGAGGGTTCTGTAGGTATCAATTAAATTCATTTGGTCAAGAGTCACATTGAGGTTTCTGATCTCGTTGCTGATTTTTTGCCTTGATGATCTGTCTAGGGTTGTGAGTAGGGTATTGAAGTCCCCAGCTATGATGGTGTTGGAGTCGATATCTTTTTTGAGTTTACCTAGAAGCTGCTTTATGAAAGTTGGTGCTCCTATGTTGGGTGCATATATGCTTAGAATGGTTATTTCTTGTTGATGGATTGAACCTTTTATCATTATGTAGTGGCCTTCTGTATCTTTTCTCATTTTTGATAGCTTAAAGGGTATTTTGTCTGAGATTAAGATCATGACTCCTCCTTCCTTTTGTGTTCCATTCACCTGAAAATCTGTTTCCCACCCTCTTACTTTGAATCTGTGAATGATCTTTCTAATTAGGTGAGTCTCTTGAAGGCAATAAATTGTTGCCTGGTGAGATTTTATCCATTTTGCCATTGTATGTCTTTTCAGTGGTGCATTAGTCCATTCACATTCAAGCTAATTATTGAAATGTGAGAGTTGATCCCTATCATAATGTTCTTACAGAGTTGTTGTTGTTCTTCCTGTTTGTCTGTTGTCTTTCTTTTGGTTCTGGAGTTGGTTCATATGTGTTTTTAATCTTTTGCCTATACTCTTGTGAAGAACGCTATTGTTCTTTTTTCCTTTTCTTCTGTGTTCAATATGTTCTTAAGTGTTTCTTGTAGAGATAGTCTAGTGGCAGCATAAGTTCTTACGGATTGGATATCTGGGAAAGATTTCAATTCTCCCTCACTGATGAAGCTTAGCTTGGCTGGGTAGGTTATTCTTGGTTGAAATTGTTTATCTTTGAGAACTTTGAAGATAGGGCTCCAAGCTCTCCTAACCTGGAGGGTTTCTGTAGATAAATCTGCCGCTATTCTATTTGGACTTCCTTGGTAGGTAGTCTGACCTTTTTCTATTGCTGCCCTTAGGATTTTTTCTTTTATAGCTACTTTTTTAGGCAAATTATTATGTGTCTGGGAGTTGATCTTCTCGTTTGTTGTCTTGCAGAGATTCTCTGAATCTCTTGTGTTTGAATTTTTGCATTACTGATGAAATGAGGGAAGTTTTCTTGAATGATTTCATGAAATGTTTGGTCCAGTGTGGCTTCTGTTTCTCTCTCTGCCTCAGGAAGGCCAATTACTCTTAGTTTCGGTCTCTTGAAGTAATCATTCATCTCTGGAAGGTTTTGAGCTGTCTTTTTGAGCTTCTTTTCTGTTTTTGACAATTTGGGTTAGTTCTGTGTTTTGGTCTTCAAGCTCTGAGATTCTTTCTTCTGCTTGGCTAATTCTGCTTTCCATGCTTTTTAGTTTGTTATTTACTTCCCTCACAATATTCTTTACTGCAGTTATTTCTGACATCAGTTTCTTCCTATTTTCCTCTTGTCTCTTCTCAATTTTTTTTAATTCTCTCTGTTAATGTCTTGGTGTCTGGGTTTGTTTCATGTGACCAGTCATTCTGGGTGCTCTTCATTGTTTGTGTTCCAAAGTCTGTTTCCTCAGTGTCTGACCTCCCAGGGGTTTGTGTAAGACCTATAGTCTTCTTTTGGTTTTTCTTTATTTGTCTAGTTTTCCCCCTTCCTACTTTTTCCCTCCCTCCTCATCACCATCTTCTTTAATTCTGTTATTCAGGGGTAGAGGAGTTGCTTTAATTCTGTTTGTTCAATCTCCTATTCTTCTTTATGTTTGTCCTCTTACTTTGTTCAATTCTGGAGTTGCACTGTAGGTTGGGGGTGGTCCTTTTTGCAGTTTTGAGATTTACTTAAGGGGGAAGCTGTGATTCAAAATCTACTTGCAGGTCCTGGTATCTGCTGACAGGTGTATGGATAATCTGAAACCCACTTCCCAGTGCCTTGGAATCTGTCCATGCAGTGGGGTTGTAGGTTTACTACCTGAAGTAAAATGATGTTAACAGAGGGAAGAGAATGGAGCAGACAGTGGGGGGATGAGGGGGTTGAGAGAGAGAGGAGTAAGGTGGAAAACAGATGAGTGTACCAACAAATGGAGAGAGAGACAAAATTTGAAATATATAAAAACCATAGACCACGGTTACAAACTAACCAACTGCCATACAAAAAAAACCTAAAACATACAATGATGCTAACATACAAGCTTACCAAACTCCTTATTGGTGTGCTATTCCTGTATACAAAGATATGTTTTACGGGGAGAAGAAAAGAAAAGAAGAGAAAAGAAGGAAAAAAAAGAAACAGCAAAAAAGGGGGGGCAGGAACAAAAAAGAAGGAATAGAATCAAGTCAGTAGACTAACAGAACCAATCAAGCATGCTCTGAGACTTTTTGTTTAAGTTGAATGTCCTTTCAGCTCTGATTTCTAGCTGTCTTTTCAGGCTGGTAAGTTTGCTCACAGTTAGGGTCATTTGCCCCTGGCCTGCTGTGTAGGGCAGTTCAGATCACCTCTCAGTTCACCACTACCCAGTTCACCACTCAAATGTGGCCTGTGTCTGTCAAGCTTCCGTTTTTCCCCTTTTGGTGTTGGTACCTTGAATCACCAGCAGGTGATGCTATCTCACTGCTCTAGATGGTCTTTATCTCAGCTGCTTGCCCCTGAGAGGAGGGAGCCATTGCCTCAAGGCACACGGGAGGAGACCCTCTGCCTGGCAGGACGTCATGGTGGCAGTAGTGGCTGCAGTGACCTCAGCAGATCTTGTTCGCAGGGGCTTCAAGGTCTGAAGTCGTGGATCACCTCAGGCACGGGTGGTGCGATGTGAAATGGCTGCCGCAGTGGTGGCTGCAACGGCAGCAGCCACAGTAGCTGCCCAGATCACAGTGATGCTTCAGTGATGTCTATGGCTGAGCTCCGTGTGAAGAGCAGGCTGCCAATGATGGGATCTGCATCCTCCGGGGAGAGAACCAGAGTCTCTTTGTGGTCTCCTCTGTAGAGGGTCTCACAGACCACGCTGCCCCATCACCATCTTGCTGGAAGTTTCTCGTCAAGTTGCCCAGGTTGGTCTCAAACTTCTGAACTCAATCAATCCTCTTGCCTGGGTCTTCCAAAGTGCAGGGTCTACAGGCTTGAGCCACCCCACCCGAGCAAGCCATATAAATATTATTCATCAATGGATATATTATTACAAACCCTGTTTTAAGCAAATGGCCTCCATCCTGACAGGGTGCTAGGGCAGGGAGGAATGTCAGCAAAAAAATGTCACTTGCAAAATCCTGACTTTCTGACCACATGCAGCCCTATCGGATTAGTTTAACTTATTTAATATTTCTTTTCTTCTTTCTAATAGCGTTTTTTAAAGTTTTAATGACCTTGACTGATACCTGTGATTGATGCATACCAAAACAAAAAGTTTATCTTAAATTTGTTATAGTGGGGTCAGGTAACTATGCCTTTGTCTGTCTGTCATGTTCACAATTTATAACTAGCTAGTCAACTAGAAAGGCCAGTGAATTATTATTATTAATATATTATTTAAAATTGTGGCAATATGCAAAAAATAACATTTAGTACATTTGCCAAAAGCTTAACCTATCAATTTTGGGTGGCAAAATATGGATGGCTGTTAGGTTATTCTTTGTTCTTTTTAGAATTAAAAAAAATCCCAAAATAAAACTGTCAAAAATTCTACAGTGTTTAATTTTGTCTTGATATCTTTCAGCACTACAAGTAGACAGCTGTTTCTTTTAAAAAAAATTATCTCCAAAAGACTGGAGGTTCTTATAGTGACTAAATTCAAAAGAAGCTACATTTACTTTGAAATCAAGGAACTGATTAATAAGTTTGTCTCCGAGACAATAAGACAAATGAAAAAGAATACTTTTGGAAGAGTTAGTGACAAGAATATATGCAGGCACCTCTTGGAAGACATGGTACAGAATACCAGTTCACTGGGACACTGAGGCCACCATGAAACCTAGTAGGTTAGCTGTGAGGAGTCAGCTGGTACAAGGCAGCATGTAGAAGCTACAATAGGGATGCTTTCATTTCCCCGCTTTAATAGGAGATGCCCTGCTTGATATTATCCTTGGTTATAATCTCTACATGCCGGAAAACCAAGAAAAGTGTATCTAATTTAAAGCCATCTGTAGGACACCGAAAGACAAAGGATATATTCTTAGATACTCAGTTGTCTTGGTACTTATTGTAAGTTTAAATATGAGTTCTGCTAGTAACTCGTAACACATCTGCATAGGGATATGGACTGATGGTAAGTACATGTGGAAAAACAAAATAATGCCAATGAAAGCTCACTGATTTAGGCTAGTACAACACATTTTTTTAAATCAATATTTTTTAGTTTGATATTGTGGGGTACAGTTAAGGGTTAGGTATACAAATATGTTTCGTTCAGGCACCCTTGTTGATAAGAGGTGTCCCCATCCCCAGACAGATGTTGACTACCGTTAATCCCATCTCCCTCCCCCCTCATAGTTTCCCACCACTGTAAGTCCTTTTCTTATAGTATTACATGGATGTTCAAGGTCCGCTATATGAGTGAAAACATGTGATACTCAGCTTTTTGTTTCTGTGAGAGGTCACTCAGTATTATTGACTCCAGTTCCATCCAGGTTGCTGTGAAGTTCATGATTTTGTTCTTTTTTTATGGCTGTGTAATATTCCATCATGTATATGTACCACATTTTTTAAATCCAGTATTCTTTTGATGGACAGTATGGTTGATTCCAGGTTCTTGCTATTGTGAACAATGCTGTGATAAACATACGTGTGCAGGGATCTTTTTTATAGAGTGATTTGAGTTCTTCAAGGTATATTCCCAGTAGTGATTGTGGGGTCAACGGGAGGTCGATATTTAGAGCTTTTAGGAATTGCGACATGTTTTCCACAGAGGTTGCACTAGTTTGCACTCCCACCAACCGTGTAGGAGTGTTCTCTTTTCACCACACCCTCTCCAGTAACTGTTATTTTTTGAGTTGTTGATAATTGCCATTCTGACTGGAGTTAGGTGGTATCTTAGTGTGGTTTTGATTTGCATCTCCTTGATGATTAGTGAGGTTGAACATTTCTTCATGTGTCTGTTGGCTGCTCGGATGTCTTCCTTTGTGAATTGTCTGTTCATATATTTTGCCCATTTTATAATGGGGTTGTTTGTTTTTTTCCTTTTCAGCACGTTTGAGTTCCTTGTAGATCCAAGATGTTAAGCCTTTGTCGGATCTGGAGTTGGCAAATACTCCTTCCCAGTCTGTAGGCTGTCTCCCTGCTCTCTTGATGGTTTCTTTGGCTTTGCAGAAGCTTGTCAGTTTAATAAGGTCCCACTTGTCTATCTTATCTCTTTTGGCCTGTAGGTTTCGGATTTTGTTCAGGAATTGGATGCCAGTTCCAATTTCCATAAGGGTATGTCCTTCATTTTCTAAGGTTCTTATGGTTTGAGGTTTTACATTTAGGTCTCTGGA
>NW_007177632.1:384706-426078 GCF_000164805.1 Carlito syrichta
CAGGAATTCATATGGAAACACAAACGACCAAGAATAGCCAGAACAATCCTCAGCAAAAAAAACAAAGCAGGCAGTATCATAGTACCAGACTTCAAACTTTACTGTAAAGCTACAATAATCAAAACAACTTGGTATTGGTATGAAAACAAGCATATAGACCAATGGAATAGAATTGAGATTCCAGAAGCAAAACCTCAATTTCTCAACCAACTCATCTTCGACAAAGGCTCCACCACCTACCACTGGGGAGAGGAGAACCTATTCAGTAAATGGTGCTGGGAAAACTGTCTGACCACACATTTTAAGAGATGTAGGAAAGTAATTAATTTTTATGTAACCACAGTAACCCAGACAAAGGGGATTGACACATGAAAGAAGTGAAAGATCAAGCTAGATGTTTATCTGCCTCACCCTAATTATTCCATGTTTCCTTTCATGGGAGGTTTGAGGTTTAAAAAAAATTTAAAATGTTGCATAAACCCAAAAAGTGTCAATGTGTATTCAAGAAATTTCTCCCCTTTCTGAGTGCTTTTATATAGTGTTATAGAGTTTGTTTTATTTTTGACATCACAGCCTATCTTTTTTATTATCAAAAAAATGCCATGAGACTCTGAGAACTTTCCAAACTAGCAATGTGAAAGTATGTAAGACATACATGCTTTTAATGAAAAATAAACAAACAAGTTAAGGCAATAGTTTAATTGCTTTCAGATTCAATTTATTTCATTGGTCTATGGTTTATTATTAAGACTCTGATTTGAAGTACTTAGAATAAAAACAACTTGTACTAAGAAGGATTTGGGAAAACTCCAAGAAAGTATTCGGCAAATACTCTTTTCATTGACTTGAAATTGAGTTGCCTCCTTATTGTTTCAAGTTGATTATGAATCTGAATCTGCATGCACATTTCATCTTTGCTCTTTTCCTCTGGAAGAAATTTATGAATACAAGAGATCATTGACCTTACAGCTCAAAGTTTTTAAAAAGCATTTTTAAAATGTGGCTTCTGCTGACATTTAACAATAAACAGCAAAGCTGGTTTTGTGTGTGTGTGTGTGTGTGTGTGTGTGTGTTTTTGTGTGTGTGTGTGTGTGTGTGTGTGTGTGTGTGTGTGTGTGTGTTTCCCTCTCCACCTGTTGGAAACTTGGAAGAGTCATTTAATTTGTAGCGCTTTCAACCTACAGCAAATGCCAAGGTGATTGTACTTTGACTTCCCCATTTGATATCCTGACAAAATGCAAAAGTTTTATACACATCAGTTTATAAACAGTTGGATATATGCAGGTTTGTACATTTGTTTTCATGCTCCTGGACATCAAAGGGACTGCATTGTACTGTCTGTGTAAATGAGTGAAAAACTCCAACAAGCAGCATCATTTTCTGAATGAAAATGCTCCTAGACATTCAACATGTGTCAGCACCAGTAGATTAGTGGAAGCAGCTCTTTCTATCTGCAGCTCGCTCACATGTAGCCTTCATCATTTTAAGCACAACAAATTCATAAAGCACCTAACATCATTCCAAGTAGGAAAAACCCTCATGTAAGTTGAGCACTTTTTTTACTCCACATCTGGCAGTGGGAGCAACCAGAAGTCTGGAATAGACTGTGCCAAGGAGTGGCCTTGACAGTGAGGAGAGTGACAAGAGGAGTATAAAAAGAACAAAACAACAGGCATTTCATCCTTAAAACTTTATGCTTACCCACAAGAACAACTAAGCTCAAAGATTTCTTCCCCAAAGAAATTCCCATCATCTCATGAAAGCAGCTGTATTAGTTCACACATGAGGATAAGTTGTGTCATGTAATTGGTTATACCTAGCATCTTACAACTGAATTATCACTAGCACACATTCCATTAGAGTTGTTAGGGTTTATGGTAGCACTATTATGATCCCATGATTTGTGCAGGCTATAATTTAATAATTTTAACATATATAATACATTTACTTAGTAAACTAATACATTGAAAATTGATTTCTCTTGTATTATTAAAAATATCTGCATATCAGTTTTGTAAGATGAAATTTCTTAATGTATTTTTGCAGCACATAACATTAATCAATGCTTATTCTTGCTCTCAAATCTTTTTTCTTTCCATTGCAATTATTTTTTATTTATTTGACACATATTAATTGTGTGCCTGCCATGTGTGAGGTGCTTTGCTAGCTTCTGGAAATCCTATATGAAGAAAACACAGTCTCTGCTTTCAAGCAACTTTCATTACCATGGAAATAGACTTAAATGGAAAGTGTCAATCAGAGATAACTGGATATATGTTTTGTTTACATTTCGCCGAAAAGTTATTGTTTTTGGACTGTGAGTTTACCGGTACATTGAGCTTATTTTGAGATAGGTTTGATAGAAAGATTTTATTTTATTTATTTTTCTCATGTCATAAGTTTACTTACAAACCTATCCAGTATGCCATGAGTTCAAGAGTTTGATCCAGTTTTTCAAAGAGTCTGCACATCTTAAAATGCTCTTCATATCTATTAAATGGATGAACTAAAACATCCTTACTTCTTAAGCAGTTGGTGTCTTACTATAAAGAAAGGTGCAGTAAACCCAGATCCAAAGTACAATGTCATCATTGCTAGCAACCACTACTTGTTTTCCACCGAAAGTGGCAGATTCTTCGTGGTCCTCCTCATAATGGCTCCTGCAGACAACAGAGGTCATGGACCTCCGACACTCTATCCCGACATAGTGCTGATACCAGCTCTGCATAAGGGCAGAGACCAAAGATGGAAAAAATGGCAGCACCACCCCAAGTCCCCCCTTTTCACAACCTTTTTCTCCTGTGTGCAGGGACTGAAATGAAAAAAAAAAAGATTTTAATTTAACTATATATATATATATATATATACATATATATATGTATATATATATATATTTGAGTTGTAGTCTCACCTCTTTGCCCTGGGTGGAGTGCAATGGCACCCTCACGGTCACCCCAGTATTGACCTGCTGGGTGGGCTCCTGCGATCCTTCTACCTCAGTCTTCCAAGTAGACAGATTTTTACTTGGAAAACTACAGTGCACTTATTTATTTATTTACTTATTTATTGTAGAGACAATGTCTCGCCAAGTTACCTAGGCTGGTCTCAAAACCATGGGCTCAGGGAATCCACTCGCCTCGACCTCCAAATGCTGGAATGACAGGCTGAGATACCAAGCCAGGCCCAAAAATATATTTTTTTATTGTCAGTTTTTGGAGTAGAAAGAGATCAAGTTACTAGTTTCAAGGTAATTCTCTCACTATTTGTTTATTTATGTACTATTTGTTTTTGTGCGGGATATTTTCTATGATGATTGTAGAAGATGTGCTGAAAAGCATGTACTTTGGACTAAGATAGACTGAGTTACTAGACTAAAAGAGATTTCATTCATTAAGATAGATTATCATACACAGTGGATTTAGAGAGTACAAATCAGGAGTTTGTTTCTGGAAATATTACATTTATAATGGAATTTGGGTGGGTTGTGTAGTGAACAATTGGATAAGTGAGTTTGGACTCTTCGGAAGATCCCTGAGTTAGTTATAATAACTTGGAAGCTTATCACATTTAAAGTCATGGTAGTAAGTGTGTATAGAACAGAGAAGGGGGGATTCCAAGATGTCGATGGATGCAGTCAGAGTGCATCAGTCTCCATGTAAATAAACGGGTGAAGAGACCAGTATTCACCCTAGGGTGTCAGCAAAAATTGTGTGAATGTCTGATTGAGTAGAGATGTGGAAAGGAGAGGCCCGAGATCTCTTGCCTAGGAAGCTGCCCTGTGCAGCCGCTTGGACCCCAGCGTGCTCTTTGGCCCAGAGGCAGGCACATCTCTATAGCACCACCAAGAAAGGGGAAAAAAACAGGATTAAAACGTTGAAGATCACCTGCAGCAGATGCCACCTGCCGCTGCAGCCTGCGTCCCAGGTCAGACACCAGCAATGCGAACTGTGAGAAAATACACCAGAGTAACCCAGCCAGAGACGAGGCCAAAGAGACCCAGATGCCCCATCCCCCAACTTAAGCCTTTGAGGTCTGCAGCAGCAGCCCTGCTGAAGAACCCAGCCCTAGATCACAGTAAAATGGCAGTGAGGTTTTTTAAAAAAAATTTCATCTGTAAATATTTTAATATGTAATGCTGGAACTCTTTTTAAAAATCACAAGATTACATCATGCTTCAGAATGAAAAGTTTCTCATTATCAACAAATATCCAGTTGATATTTAATTTTTCTTTATTATTATTATTTTATTATAAAGATGTGGGATACAATTCAGGGTTAGGTATACAAACATTGATTATGCAGGTACACTTGTTGATGAGGTATGCCGCTCCCTCCCCTAGCAGTTTCCCTCAACTTCCAATCCCACCCTCTCTCCCATGAGTTTCCCATTACTGCCAAACACTTTCTTATGGTATTATAATTGTTCAAGGTCTACTTATGAGTGAGACCATCACCCTTTTTTCTAGTGATCCGCAAGATGTGTGATTCAGTTAGGCAACTTTCTGAGCAACACGCACAGAGAGACCTGAACATAAGTGGAATAGCTGGGGGTAGTTCACAGCCTTCCCCTAATTCTACAAGGGTTAACAATGGATTACATTTGAAACATTTGTGGTCTGCACTGCAACCTAAGGACCCAGTCTCTGCTCACAGAGGATGATTAGGGGTGAGTTTTAAAATGACCCTATACCCTTTCCCTAGTGATTTGGGTGATGTGTGACTCAGGCCAGCAATGTTAGAATCAGCAAACACAGAGAGGGTGGATCAACCAGGGACTCCTTCCAACCTCTCCACAGCCACAAGGGGTGAACAGGGGGACAGATTTAAAAGTTGGAAACGTCTCTCTTCCAGAAATCCTCCCCTCGGCCGCCAGCTAAGAGAAGCAGTGCTTGGGTCACTCCTGCAAGAAACCTGAAGTCTTGAAACTGCCAAAAGAGCGTGCTCAAAAATTAAGTTTTTGTTGTTGTTGTTTGTTTGTTTGACTTTTTTTTTTGGTATCTGCGTGACTCTATTTTTTTTTTTAATATAGCTTGCTGGGAGTTGGCATTTCATCCTGTTTTACCCATTCTCCTTTTTATTTCTGTCCAATAAGGCTGTATATGAGTGTGAAAATTTCCTCATTTTATTGGTTTTCATTTCTTTGAGCTTTTTGTTCGTTTATGTGCTGTTTGTTTTTTTTTATCCTTCTTTTTTGTTTGTTTGTTTTTGTTTTTGTTACTGTTTTGGTTTGGCTTTCTCTCCCTCTTTCTTTTTCTCTCTCTCTTTGCTTGTCTTCCTGTTTGCTTGTCTTCCAGTTTGTATCTTTTTCCTTCTCGTCTTTGTTCTCTCCAGTGTCATTCCCTCCATATTCTCTCTTTATTAACTCCCTTTCTTTCTGTTATTTTGTACTCAGGGAAGATACATATACTCCCATGGTACGGACATACTGTAAGGTGGTGGGAAGTAGACTTCTGGGGGTCCACACACCAATCAGCAAAGATTGTGATTGTCAAACAGCTTTTGAATCTTAGCAGCCTCTAACACACCTCATTCAAATCTCAAATTTGCAAGGGAGTAACATAGTTCCCCTGTTTCAACCAGGCTCCAAAAATCAAACTATTTCAGAGGCTTTATTCAAGGGAGAATAGGGGGTTGAGAAAAAAAAAAGAAAGAAAGAAAGAAAGAAAGAAAGAAAGAAAGAAAGAAAGAAAGAAAGAAAACTACTCCCTTTCTTGCTGAGCAGCAAAAGGAAAGAGAAAAGAAAAACCCCCATCACAAATGAAGAAAAACCAAAAAAGAACCAGAGGCATCACACAGTCTAAAGAGGATAGTCCACAAATATACAGACTTTGGAACTCAAACAATGAAGAGCATCCAGATTGGTCTCAGACTACAAATGCAGAGATCAAGGAACAGATGGAAAAGATGAACAAGAACCAAGAAAAACAAGATGAAAACATGAACGAACTAATGGATAAGATGCAACCTATAAAGAATACAGTAAATGAAATAAATAATAAGCTGACAAGCACAGAAAGCAGAATTAGCCAGGTAGAAGAAAGAATCTCAGAACTTGAAGACCAAAATCTGGAACTAACCCAATATATTAAAAATATAGAAAGGAAACTTAAAAAGATGGAACAAAGCCTTCAGGAGATTTGTGACTATGTTAAGAGACCGAACCTAAGACTAATAGGTATCCCTGAAGCAGATAAGGAGAATGAGAGCTACCTGGAACAGACATTCCAAGAGGTCATCCAAGAAAATGTCCCATATCTAATCAGAGACATGACAATCCTAAAGCAAGAGATACAGAGAAACCTTGGCACAGCATCAAATAAGAAGACCACCTCTTAGACACATAGTAATTTGCTTATCCAAAGAAGGTATAAAAGAAAAAATCCTAAAGGCAGCAAGACAGAAAGGTCATACTACTTAATGGGGAAGACCAATCAGAATAGCATCAGACTTATCTACAGAAACACTACAGACTAGAGGAAAATGGAGCCCAATCTTCAAAACACTCAAAGATAAACAATTCCAACCAAGAATTTCCTACCCAGCTAACTCAAACCTCATCAGTGATTGAGAATTAAAATCCTTCCCAGATGCTCAATCCTTAAGAGTGTGTGTTGCCTTCAGACCAGCTCTATAAGAGATGCTTAAGAAGGTATTAAACACAGAAGAAAGAAAGAAAGAAAAAAAGAAGGAAGGAAAGAAAGAAAGAAAGACAAAAACGAAAACAAAAAAACATGTTCCACCCAAGAATGCAAGAAAACAAAGAACCAATGAAGCATGCATCATGACTGTGAGATTGAAACACACACACATAAATCAACCCCAAAATCAAAAGAAAACCAACAAACAAATAAGTAAACAAACAACAAAGTCTATAAGAGCCTCATGACAGGGATAAACTGTCACATCTCAATAATCACCTTGAATGTAAATGGACTAAATGCACCACTGAAAAGGCAGAGAATGGAAAACTGAATAAATAAACATGATGCAACAATATACTGTCATCAGGAGATGCATCTCACCCCAAGGGACACTCACAGACTCAAAGTTAGAGGATGGAAAACAAATTTTCAGGTGAACAGAACACAAAAGAAAGCAGGAGTTTCAATCTTAATATCAGACAAAATAATCGTTAAGCTCTCAAAAATTAAAAATGACACAGAAGGACACTACATAATGATAAAAGTTTCAATTAATCAACAATAAATAACCATCCTAAACATATATGCACCAAACACAGGAGTACCAGCTTTTATAAACCAGCTACTAAGTAAACTTATAAAAGATATTGACTCTAACACTATCATAGCTGGGGACTTTAATAGCCTTACTATCTACCTTAGATAAATCATTGAGGCAAAAATATCAACAAGGGGATCCATAATCTCAACCTGATGCTTGACTAAGTGGACCTAATAGATACCTACAGAACACTCCACCCAACAGCCATGAATTACATTCTACTCATCACCTCATGGAACATACTTTAAGATCAACCACATCCTCAACCATAAATCAAATATAAACAAATTTCATAAGATCAAAATACTGTCATGCACTTTCTCAGACCACAGTGGAAGAAAAATAAATATCAACACCAACAAGTGTCCCCTCAAACCCACAAAGACATGGAAACTAAAGGTATGATGATGAACAACTCCTGGATCAATATGGAAATCAAAGAAGAAATTAAAAGATTCCTGGAAATAAATGAAAATGAAGAAATATCTTACAAAAAACTCTGGGATGCCATGAAAGCAATACTTAGAGGGGAATTCATATCTCTACAAAACATATGAAGAAAAAGGTAAGATCACAAGAAAACAGTCTAACAAGTCACTCAAAGGAGCTGGAAAAACAAGACCACCAAAATCCTAACTTCAGCAGAAGAATTCAGATTACCAAAATAAAATCCCAAATAAGGAACATAGAAGACAAAAACATCCTAGAAAAAAATCAACAAAACAAAAAGCTGGTTCTTTGAAAGGATAAACAAGATCAATGGACCCTTAGCAAGACTGGCCAAGAAAAAGAGCAAAAAAACCCAAATAAACACAATCAGAAATGCAAAAAATCAAGTCACAACTGACCCCAAAGAAATACAAAAGATTATCAGAGATTACTATGTACATTTGTACGGAAACAAACTTGGAAACCTAAGTGAAATGGAAGACTTTCTGACAGCACACAAACTCCCAAGGTTGAAAGAAGAAATTGAGACTCTAAACAGATCAATAACACCCCAGGAAATTGACTTCATTGTAAAAAAACTGTCCATAAAAGAAAAAAGCAAATAACCAACCAAACAAAAAAAACCCTGGACCAGATGGTTTTCCAGCAGATTCTACAAAACATACAAAAAAGAACTGGTACCAATCCTATTGAAAGTTTTCTAGGCAATCAAGAAAGATGGGACTCTCCCCAAATCATTTTATGAGGCTAACATCACATTGCTATCCAAATCAGGTAAAGATCCAACAGAGAGAAAACTACAGGTCAATATCCTTGATGAACATAGATGCAAAAATTCTCAATAATATTCTAGCAAACTGGATTCAACAGCACATATCAAAAATTGTCCACCATGATTAAGTAGGGTTCATCGCCAGGTTTCAGGACTGTTTCAATATCTGCAAGACCATAAACATAATTAAATACATCAACAGATGTAAAAACAAAAATCATATGATTATATCATTAGATACAGAAAAAACTTTTGATAAAATCCAGCATCGCTTCTTGATAAAAAACCCTTGAACACCCTGACATAGATGGAACATACCTCAAAATAGTAAGAACCATCTATGATAAAACCACAGCCAACATACTGCTAAATGGATAGGAATTGGAAGCATTTCCCTTGAAAACTGCAACAAGACAAGGCTGCCCACTTTCACCTCTCCTGTTCAATATTGTGTTGGAAGTCCTAGCTAGAACAATTAGACTAGAGAAGTAAATCAAGGGTATCCGAATAGGAAAAGAGGAAGTTAAGTTTTCCTTCTTTGTGGATGGAAACCTAAGAGAATCTGTCAAAAATCTCCTTGCACTGATAAAGGACTTTGGCAAAGTCTCCAGCACAAAGTAAATGTGCAAAAGACAGTGGCATTCCTATACACCAACAATAAACAGACAGAAAACCAAATAAAAAGCACAGTCCCATTCAAGACCACAAAAATGAAATACCTTGGCATCTTCCTAACCAAAGGAGTAAAGACCTTTACAATGAAAACTAAAAACCACTGCTCACAGAAATCCAAGAAAACACAAACAAATGGAAAAATATTCCATGCTCATGGATTGGAAGAATTAACATTGTTAAGATGTCCATCTTAACAAAGGCAATCTACAGATTTAAGGCAATATTTATTAAATAGCCAGTATCATTCTTCTCAGACCTGGAAATGACAATACAGAAATTCATATGGAAACATAAAAGACCATGAATAGCCAAAATAATCATTAGTGAAAGAAACAAAGTGGGAGGTAGCACACTTTCAGATTTCAAACTCTACTTTAAAGCTACAATAATCAAAACAGCCTGGTATTGGTATCAGAACAGGCATATAGACCAATAATACAGGATAGAGATTTTGGAAGCAAACTTCAATTTCTTAGCCAACTCATCTTTGACAAAGCCTTGAAAAACAACCAATGGGGAGAGGAGAACCTACTCAGTAAATGGTACTGGGAAAACTGACTGACTACACGCAGAAGAATGAAACAAGATCTCTTCCTATCACCATACACAAAAATCAACTCTAAATGGGTCAAAGACCTAAATGTATAACTACAAACTATAAGAATCCTAGAATAAAATTTAGGAAACATCCTTATGGAAATTGGAATAGGCAACAAGTCCTGATCAACTCTCCAAACATGAATGCCATAGAAGATATGATAGATAAGTGGGACCTCATCAAACCGAAGAGCTTCTGCAAAGCAAAAGAAATCATTAAGAGAGTGGAGAGACAGCCCATGGAAGGGGAAAACAATATTTGCTAACCATGTATCTTGCAAAGGCCTAACATCTAGGATCTACAAAGAACTCAAACATACTGAAAGGAAAAAAAAAAAAACCAAACAACCCTATGAAAAAATGGGCAAAAAAATATGAACAGACACTTCTCAGAAGAAGACACAGGGGTAGCCAACAGATACATGAAAAAAATGCTCAGCCTCACTAATCATCACAGAAATGCAAATTAAAACCACACTGAGATACCTCTTAACTCCAGTCAGGATGGCAATCACCAATAACTCAAAAAACAACAGACACTGGAGAGGATGTGGCAAAAAGGGAACACTTTTACACCATTGGTGGCAATGTAAACTAGTACAACCTCTGTGGAAAACAGTGTGGCAATTTCTAAAAAATCTGAAAATTGACCTTCCATACGACCCAGCACTCCCCCTACTGAGAATATACTCAGAGAAACTCAAATCACCTTATAATAAAGATACCTGCACACACATGCTTATTGCAGCATTATTCACAATAGCAGAAACATGGAACCTACCATGCTGCCCATTGAAAGTGGACTGGATAAAGAAAATGTGGTACATTTACATGATGGAATATTATGTAGCCATAAATAAAAACAAAATTATGAACTTTGCAGCAACCTGTATGGAATTAGAGTCTATAATACTCAGTGATTTATCACAGAAACAAAGATCTGAGTACTACATGTACTTACTCATATGTGGACTCGGAAAACTTATCATAATATCATAAGAAAGGAATTGGCAGTAGTGGGACAGTGCCTGGGGAGAGGGGGAGCACATAACACCAGTAAGGTACTGACACTTTACTTGTATGATAACCACCTATGTACCTAACCCTCATTTGTACCCCACATTTTATTTTTATTTATTTATTTATTTTTGAGTTGAAGTCTCACTCTGTCACGCAGACTGGAGTGCAGTGGCTGCTCCGGGCCATCGCAGCATCGACCTGCTGGGCTCCGGCGATCCTTTCGCCTCAGCCTTCCAAGTAGCTGGAACTACAGGCGCCCGCCACCACGCCCGGCTCATTTTGATTTATTGTAGAGATGGGGTCTCGCCAAGTTGCCCAGGTGGGTCTCGAACAGGCGGGCTCAGGCAATCCACTCACCTCAGCCTCCCAAAGGCGCGGGATTACAGGCTGAGCCACCGAGCCCGGTTTGTACCCCGCATTTTAAAAATAAAATAACTAAAAAAAAAAAAAAGAACAGAGGAAGTAGAGGGAAGAAGGAGCAGACATCTGAGGACTGAATTAATACAAAGGAGTCAGGAATCAGGAGAGAGGGAGAGGAACCCCCCCAAAAAAAAAGATTGAGAAAGAGTAGCCACGTGGTGGGAAAACAACAAAGAGAATGGCAAACCAGAAGCCATGCAAAGAAATTGCCTCAAAATGGAATGAGTGATTCCTTGCATCAAATGCTGACAGTTGCTTAGATAATGGGGTGGGGGAGGGAGGGCAAGAAGAGGAGGGGTCAAGGGGTAGCCAACCCATGAATTTATGAGTAACCTTGACAAGAGCAGTTTCAGTGCAGTAAGGTAAAAGCATGATTGGGGTAAAAACAAGAGAGATGGGAGGCAAGAAATTGAAGAAGAGAATATAGACAATACTTTTGAGTTCCATGTGTTCTTTCATTAAAACTTCAGTGACTATAGTGAGAATGATTTTTGTGGGCTTAGGCTAATGTGCAATAAAAGCACAGACATTTTAGAAATGGTAACAGACCAGATGGGCACCGTCTACTCATTTGGAGATACATTTTAGTTCCATTGAGCTCAATTACGAATCCCTAGTAACGTGTCTCAAAATATACATTTCATGAAAATCTTACCAAAGTGAAAAATATGTTTTATATAATAGAAAAATCCTCCAACTTTCTTCAGTATCCAGTTACAGCATATTTTTGTATTTATTTTGTTATTTTTTGTAATACAAAAATAATTTATCTTGAAAGCCAATATCAATTTTATAGTGATTAAGAACATAGACCCTGGGCAGTTTCATGCCTAAGTTTTCTCACTGATAAATTAAGATAATTATAGGACTTATCTGGCAGTGTGGTCTCAGGGGTCAAATGAATTAGTAGGGAAACACATGTTAAAACAAACAAAAACAAGCAAAACAAAAACTAGAAAAAATATCTAGCATGCAATAGATAATATTTGTAAATATTGTTAATATGAACATGAATGCTTTGAAAGTGATATCTATACATAATAAATTGACAAATGAATACTACGTAGACTAGACTCTAAAAGATTTGGAAAAAAAAGAACATAGAAGGTAGGGAGAAGAAGGAGTAGAAATCTGAGGACTGAATTAATACAAAGGAGTCAGGAATCAGGAGGTATTTTACATATTGCACTTTGTAATTTTTTACATATTGCACTTCAGAAGTTGCGAAGTTCTTTTTATGCACATTTTGGGATTGTCAGACTAATTTCAAAATCAAATAGCTTGCAAAATGTGATAATAAATTAGTGTTTCTCTTCTGAAAACTGTAAGATGAGGGACATTGTATGATGTACCTCATAGAATACATGAGAAAATTAAAGGGCATATTGTATTTAAAGTGTTTAGCACAGAGCTTGAATAAAATAAACATTGAAATCATGGATATTGTTATTAGTGTTGTTATTTTTATGCCCCTGTATAAGTAATTTTCTTTTTGGTCTTAATAGTTCTATACATGCTTATCTCAGGTATTATAGTAGAGCCTTCTAGGGTACACCCAGTATTAATATTTTCCTTTTTCAGTAATAGAACCTTCTGAGTTTTAATTAGGCACACATCTGCCCAGCTAGAGACTACATTTTCCATTTTCTCTGCAATTAAGTACATTACCATTTTTTCCTGCCATGTGACTAAGTTCTTGAATAAGAGATAATGAGCAAACACATATATATGTATTTTTTCAACCCCTTCTGTTAAAATAACGAGGCAGATGCATTTTTTGTTTCTTTTTGTCCTTTTTTCCATGAACCGAAGATGAAGGACCATGCTGTTGATTAGCTTGGACCAAGTGGGGTAAGTCAATATTCTAGGGGAGTAGTTTATAAAATGGGGTTCCTAGGAGCAGTAGCATCTGCCTATTTCTGTTAACACATGTAAATTTATTAAGAATGAAAATGATCAGGCCCCCATGTCAGACCTACAAAGTCAGATACTCCAGTGGTGGGCTCTGCAATCTATTTTTACACGTTCTCCAGTAGATTCTGATGCTCATAAAGTTTGAGGACTACCTCTTTAGGGAATAACACATCAGCAAAGTAGATGGCCCCTGGGTCTCTAGATGACTTTATGGAACTGAGCAGCCTGCCCACCATAGATTTACCATTCTTATACGAGAAGTACATTTCTATTTTGCTTGAGCCACTGAGTTTTTGTGACTCTTTGCTGCAGCAGATTATCAGGCACTCTAATTAAAACTATGGAGTATCTTTTGTCTTCTCAGTTTACCACCAGTCAACTTTCATGGGGAAATAACAAGTAAATTTTTCTCGAAGACCTATTAATAATCAAACACTGTTTATAGAGAAGAGAAAATTGACTGATTTTCAGTTTGCTGAACCTATTAATCAAAAACATACAAAAAACACACTCATATACTCACTGACAGACACATATTACACATAAATTTTTTCAGTTGTAGAAATAGGCTTCTCAGATATAAAGTAATTAATGCAGAAATAAATCACATACAATCGGGATGATACACAAGATATGCTTCAATAACTTTATAATTAATCACATCGTGGAGCTAGAATTCACATTTTTAATTAATTTATTTGATTCAGTGTGATCCAATAAAATACAATAAATATTTCATAAGAGCATATTGTACCAGAAACAGTAGAAGGAAGCGGAAAAACAAAGATGATTAAGATATGAAAACTACCCTAAAGGAGCTTACAGTCTCATGAGATAATATCAGTTGCATTCCCAGAAGTTCATTAGGAGTTACACATTTCACAACACCCTCTCTAACTCATTAATCTTATTTAAAATGTATTGTATGTATTTAAGGTATACACATGATGTTATGGGATACATATAGATAAAACGGTTACAAGAGTGAAACAAATTAACATATCTGTCATGTTACATAGTTACCCATGTTTCATTTGTTTTGTGACAAGAGCAGCTATAATCTACTAATTTAGCGGGAATTCCAAATACAGTACAACAGTATTACCTATAGTCCTCGTGTTATACATTAGATCTCTAGACTTGCTCATTTCACATGTCTGCTGCTTTGCCACCTCCTTCCACCCCTGACCCCTGATAACCACTGTTTTGTCTATCTCTCTATACTTGGCTTTTGTTTTTAAGATTCCACGTATTAAGTAAGATCATGCAAAATTTTTCTTTCTGTGTCTGGCCTATTTCACTTAGTATTCTATCTCCACATTCATCCATGCTGTGGCAAGGTCTCCGTTTTTAAAGACTGAATAGTATTCCTATGTTGACTCTTGAATAACAGGAAGGTTAAAGGAGCTGATTCCCCATGCAGTAAAACATCCATGTATAGCTTTTGACTCCCCTGAAACTTAACTACTGATAGCCAACTGTTGTCCAGAAGCCTCACTCATGGTGTAAACAGTCAACTAGCATATTTTGTATGTTGTATGTATTATATACTGAATTCTTACAATAAAGTAAGCTGGAGAGAAGAACATGTTATTAAGAAAGTCTTAAGGAAGATAAATAATATTTTCTATTTATTAAGTGGAAGCAGAGCATCGTAAAGGTCTTAGTCCTCTTGTTGCAGAGACTGAGGAGAAGGAGGAAGAAGAGGGGTTGGTTTGGCTGCCTCAGAGTGTGCAGAAGCAGAAGAGGAGGTGGATGGGGGAAAAGAAGAGGCAGACACACTCAAGCTATCTTTTATTGAAAAAAAAAGTGTGTAAATGGACCTACGTAGTTCAAATGTATGTTGTTCAAAAGTACACCTCACCGTTTTTTAAATATCCATTTGTCCCTTGACCGACACGTAGGTTGCTTGCATATCAACATGAGAGGGCAGATATTTTTATAAAGTGGTGATTTCATGTTTTGGTGTATGCACCCAGAAGAAGGAATGCTTGATCATA
Organism: Carlito syrichta; assembly: GCF_000164805.1. Classification (NCBI taxonomy): domain Eukaryota; kingdom Metazoa; phylum Chordata; class Mammalia; order Primates; family Tarsiidae; genus Carlito; species Carlito syrichta. The sequence goes on from NW_007177632.1 coordinate 399,797, forward strand.
TGACAATACTCGTTTTAATTTCTTTAGCCATTGCCGTACTGTTTTCCATAACGGCTAAATAAATGGTATATTTTTAAAACTGTGCTAAAAACATGTTTAAAATATATTTAATGCTTCTACTAGCTTTTCTTTGACATCAGCAATGCTACGTTTTTGCAGGCTTATTGCTAATGTTAATTTAATTATTTTTTAATTGGGATGCCATTTACATATGATAAAATGCCCCCATCTTCAGTACACATTTTTAAACTAAAGTGATACATGATGATATGGTGTAATGAGTTCAAGTAATTCAGAATAGATTTTGGGGTATGTCAGGTCTTGATTTCCTGCTCTGGTATTTACTGTGTGATTATGGACACATTCACATCTATAAAACTCAGTTTCCCCATGTAAGATGATGAAAATAGTACTTCTTTTGTTTTCCATGAGAACTAAACCCTCAGCCAAATTCCTTGAATCAGCTGCTGCCTGCTCATTCCAGTGGGTCTCAGGCCATCACTACACTGAAATTCTCTCCACCAAGGTCACCTCGCTGAAAGTCAATGGACATATTTTAGTCTTTATCATATTTTAGCTTCCTGAAGTCATACTGCCCTCTGGATTGTTGGAATATATAGACATATTTCTATCTTTATCGTTCTTGAACATTCTGAAGTATTAAACATCTCCAAAAGAGACTCTCTCCTGAGTTTTTGTGAGCTTGACTTCTTGTCTTTCTTACATATATGTAAATACCATCTCAGTCTTCTTTAACATCTCCTCCTCCTTCTCTCTCTGCCCTTAAGTATTTACAATTTTAAAGGGTTTCCCCCTGAAGATCTCATCCAATCCCCGGGCTTTTGATATAGGTTATGAAGGTGACTCCTACTATTATTTCCATTATTACCTCAAGCCCAATGTTCTTTTTTGGACTCCAGATATAAAAAAAATCTTACTAGATAGGTATAGATTCATTTTTTTATTACAGTGTAATCTGATATGCTACAAATTAAATTTGTTTTCTTCTTCCTAAAATATTTTCATTCATCAGATCAGTATTCCCTATTTTAAGACATTGCACCTGTGTCTACTTTTTTAAAAACTCAAATGGTGATCATTTTTACTCATTTGTCACCTTACCTTCCAATAATTAGATCTTTTTGATTTTGTCTTTTGGTGGGACTATGGGAACATACCTGCTATTTTTTCTCCCTACATCTACTCTTACTCCTGTTCTAATCAAATCTCTACCCTGCAGCAAGAATGATTTTTTTTTAAATGCAAATTGGATTATGTGAGTTTGTTCTCAACATCCTTAAAGAGCCTGTTAGTTCAAAATTCTTAACATATATAAACTAGATAACACTTGGGGTCTCCTGCCCCATTGAATCTAGGGATCATACCACCATTCTATACTCTCAAAATTCAAAGATTTTATGATTTGTGAAAATTCTTTAATTGGGAAAATATATGTATGTTTTCAGAGTCAAGTGAATCCTAGATTCTAGCTCTGGCAGGACCTGTCATCTTTTTTATATTCCAGGTCACCAAGATGTGAAATTAAGTCTTTAATTAATTCCTATTAAGCATCTTATTTCTCCACTATAGGACATGAAGCTGAGTGTGAGTTGTATATACACACTTATGAGTGTGTGTGTGTGTGTGTGTGTGTGTGTGTGTGTGAGAGAGAGAGAGAGAGAGAGAGAGATATGGAGAGAGGGAGAGAGATGATTTTCATTAGTAAGTCTGAGGAATGGTAGTGATGCTGATCAAGGTTCCTGTTGCAGCAACTCGAACTGATTAAAATTGTACATTACGTTTCCGAAGGATGGAAAGTTGCCTCTTCGCTTTACATTTGAGTTTCTCATGCCTCCTTAATCCCTTGTAGTATGCAGCATTTTATCATCAGTTGGTTCCAATATCAGATACTTTAATATTCCAGGCCACATTTTCTCTGATTTCATTTTCTCTGATTTCATGCAGGTATGGTGGACAGTTCTTTGCCACAGTCCTACCTTTTCTGCCTTAAGGCTCTCTCCATACCTTGGGAGGCAATCAACCTGTATGCAGGAGCAGGTGAAAGTGTCACTGAGGGGAGATTTAACAGAGACTGTCTGAGGCAGAATCTTTAGGTTTCCCAGAGACCTTCAGCAGAATGGAACCTGATTACCCACCATAGCTACCAGGTCAATTACACTCTCTTTACAGGATTTTCTTCCTTTTTGCTTTACCCTCTGGACTCTCATACTCAGCTTCCTGGGATCACCTCCCCAATAAACCCCCATGTATGACAGTATGTCAAGAAGTCTGATTTTGGGAAATGGAAATTAAGACAGTTTCTTCATGCCTTCCTATTCTCTATACTTTCTCTTTCATGTCTTACTCTTGCCACTTGAAGGAAAAGAGAAAATAAGAAAAAGAAAATAATAATAACTCAACCTTCCCCTTCTCTCAGTTAGAACAGAACTGTGAGTACCTCTGCCTTCAGTGACTACATCTTTTTCTAATCAAAGTTCTTCTCCAGACAAAGATAGCTTTTTGTTGTTTGTTTGTTTGTTTGTCTTTTCCTCCAGAAGACACTCTGATATTAGTTAAGTAGTATATTATTCACTTCTTTGCACATTGTTGAAAAAACAACTTGTAATATTTTCTCACCTCCCTTTTAAGTTTGTAAACCAAAAAAATGCCTATTTCCTGAATTTATTTTACTCCAGCCAGACATGGTGATTGGGTTTAGTTCCTTATATGTATGGGTCCTTGTCAGAGCCTGTTACAGATGCCTGCAACTGCTCCCTGCTTGACCAATCTTTACATATTCTTAAAATCTCAGCTTAAATGTTACTTCTCTGGGAAATTACTTACTGACCTCCTTGCTTACTGATTGCATATAACATGACCTTTCATCAGCCTCATTATATTTTTAAACTATCTCTTCATGCTGAAACATAAACTCCATGAGGAAAGGCTCATGCGTACTGTAGATTGCAGTGCCTTAACAGGGGAACCACCCAGTAAACATTGTTTAATGGTAATAGATTAATCAGTTTGAATGAAACTTAAAGAGTTAAAGCTAGGAGTATGATGAGCCTTGATAGTTGCAAAAGTAGTCTTTACTTCGTAGTTTCTAGTGAAACTTTTTAAAAGTTATATTTCAAAAGAAATTATACAAGAAAACTAAAAAGGAGAAATAGTGGTGTTTATATAAAACTGAATACTCTTATCAAAAGTAGGGTGAAAGATTTGGTCAGGAGGTTGTCAAACAGCAGCAATTCTCTGATCTAAGTGATATCCTTATTTCTGAATGTGTGCAAATCTAGTTCTCTTTTAATTACTAGACTTTTCCACCTCATTTTATTTTGACAAACTTCTTATAACTTAAACACGATTGGGCCCCAAGACAATCATCTCAAATTAAAGTGGTTACCTAGGAGGTCAAACAGAAAAGAGAGAAAGCAGAGTCTTCATAGCATTTAAAGTTCTGGGAATCTAATTTAACTTCATAAGTAATTCTTCTATACTACTAGTAGTCTTCCTAGAGCAGTGCTTAATGTAAGCAGCGCTTAATGTAAGCAATGCCTTGAGCAAATTATTCTGGGGATTTAGACACTAAATAGCAAATAGCTGAGATGAAAGGACACAGAGTAGAACATTTGTTTCCATCTGACTTGCAACAAGTGGGCGGTCATTGTAAATTATATCTGCTTCCTTTAACCAAACATCTCTTTCATCCAACACATTAAATTAATTGCCACTGATACTTTAACACTGCCAGCAAATTCTAAGCATTAACATCACACAGTGCAAAACATTTCCATTTCAATTCTTCAAGATTATTAGCATGTTCATTTCATTTATACACCTAGCATTCTTCAACATAACATTTAACTTCTTGTTAATGATAAATTGAATACTGGAAAATGACCCAGTGGATGTAAAAATAACAAGAAAATTTCATCCTGAAAAGCAACTAAAGAAATATGCTGTTGGTGTGCCAGAAAGTATAAGAAAAATGTATGTGATATATATCACAAGAGAGGCAAGAGAGAACTAAGGGGCTTCTAGCTAGTGATGTAACACATATGGAATATCATGCAATAGAGACCCATAGATGTTTTTAAAGAGTTTGTCAGAAATGGGATTTGAAAAATACGTAGTAACAGGAGGCAAAATAGGGTCAAAAGAAAACTCCAGTGGACAAGGATTAAAAAAAAAAGTTGACACGAGTGAGAAAGAGGAAAATAGTGGGGAAAATGAGATGCAAACTAGTGTAAATGTGAGGAGTTAGTCTTTGATAGGCTTCTGGGCTTGAGGAGTTGGTCTTTGATAGGCATTGTACATGGACAAGACTGATCACAGAGTTTCAGGGCCCAAGATGGTGATACTTTTTGGTGAGAACTTATGGAGGGTTTTGTCTCATTTCAGTTTTCCATAAATGAGAATATAAAAGGTCTTGGATGTTTGAAAAAGGAGTGGCATGAGATCATTAAGAATGAGACTAGGAAAGTGTAAAAAAAGCTGGAAAAAGTCACAGAAAATTAAAATAATGAACAACACATGCATATACTTGTAGATAAACAGAACACACAAATATAAAATTAGGTGGATAAGTCAAGGTGGAGAATGATACATGAAGTATAACTGTATTTATATAAGTTTAAAATATTCATCCAAGTTCGCAGAAATATATATGTATGCACAGCATACCACAAAAGAGATATCAAGCTTGCAAACCAAAACGTTGGCTGTGGTTGACTGAATAACAAGCAGCAAGAGAGTCCATGTAGGTGGAGGTGGTAGCTAAAAAGGATTTAAATCATGTAAAAAATCATTTTTCTGAAGTGTTTTATTTCTAAAAAAAAAAAGGCTTGCAACAAAAATGACAAAGATGAGCAACTATTAATTAAACATGATGGCAGTGATAGAAGTACTGAGATATAATCTATTTTATATATAGTTCCTATTTTTCAAAACAAAATGCATATTAATTAGAAAGAAAAGTTTATTAGAGGCACAGGAAAATCAACAAATTTTACACTGAATCCTCAATGTTAAAAATATCCAATGAGACAATTAAATATGAATTTAGTCATTTAAAATAATAAAATAAATGCTCTTCATTTATTAGGTAGTCTATGTCTATGGTTTATTTATATGAAATACCATACTCTAATGTAAAGCCTAGGAGTCAAAGCAGTGCAGATCACATCTTTCTGGAAAAACAGAAATTAAATATTAAAAGTTACAAATATAAAAAGATATAAATATACAAAAATGAAAATTTTGACTCTATGAAAAACAGCCATTGAAAAATCCATCCATCCCAAAATGTGTAAAAGCTTCCCTAATAAAAATGAAACAAATTAAATCAAAATTTTAAGAAGAAGCCCAAGGCAGTGGGGAAAGATGGTGGCAGAGTCGGTCAGATTATGTGAGTCCCTGTGTGAGTGAATGAGTAGTTTGGACAATTTTGCCTTCGTGTCTGTGAGTAAGGGGGCGTGTGAGTGTTTGACTGAATGATGACTTGGGGGAGCAGGCAGCCAGGGCTCTCCTGATGAAGCGGCTGGCTTCACAGCTGCTCTGCTTTGTCCCCAGTGCTTCCTGGAGTGCAGAAGCTCAGCACTAATTTTTAAAATCAGCGAAGCCCTTCCTGGGAAGAAGCTGTCGGGAGTTACTGCCAGCTCCAGGCTCTGCCTCACCACTGCAGCATCTGGTGGGACATTGACAGCAAGGGCTGTGGAGGGAGCACAGCGCTGGAGCCAGAAGCAAAGCCCCACTGGAGGAGATGGAACAGGCACCCTGCCACCATCTTGAAAACTAGGCAGGGAAGTGCTCAGGTTTACTCACCCCTGAGCACAGACTGAACACATGTAACCAGAGGGTTAACTACTCAGGAACTGATTGTGACTCAGAGGGAATATCCTGAAAACACAAACTTCGGAGGCACAGGACGAGTGCTGATGCTCAGGAGCCCACCCTCTGCCCTGACTCAGTTGTGGGACAAAAGGTGTGACCAGAAAAGGACAAAGAAGACCCCTGAAGAGATCAGCGGTGAATCTGGAGTGAGTTCAGCTCCCTCTTCCCCAGTAGTTCTCTGAATGTCAGACCCAGAAGCCTGGGGCAAGACTGAGAGGGACAAATCTAGTTGGAACCTGGATGTCAGCCACAAAAGTAAGATAAGCCTGGCTAGGGCAACCCCCATCAGTACTTGGGGAGGAGACAATCCTGTGCCTTCCCACTGGAGGAGACCACTCTGACCATAGGAGAGTGGGAGGAGAGAACTGAAGCCCCACCCACCCACATGTCTCCTCCTCATTCCTGGGTGGGGCATGGGGGAGATTGGGAATGAGGCCTGTGTAGCTCTGCAGGAGGAGGGGCTTACCTGTGAGCTGATGAGAGGAACAATTACAGAACCTGCCACAAGAGGATGAATAGAGCCCAGAATTTAAATTTTTGTTTTCTTTGTGTGTGAAGGTGTATGTGAGAGTTTGATTTGCATTCCCTTCTTTTTTTAGTTATTCTTTTTTTCTTTCTTCTTTTGTTTTCTGTTTATGTGTGTACGTGAATGAGTGTTTTTCTCTCCATTTTTTGTTTTCTGTTTTTGTGATTCTCTTGTTTTAGTTTAATGTATGTGTGAATGTATGTGTTAGGATTTGAATTGCATTCTTCCCTTTTTTATTTAGTTGAACTTTTTTTCCTGTTTGTTTTGGGGTGTGTGTGAATTTTATTGTTTTTTGCTTGTGTTTTTCTGTGGGTTTTTATGGTTTTTGAATTTTATTTTATTATATTTTGTCCTTTCTATTTCATTCTACTTTTCACTGTTTCCCTCAGTACTGTTACTTTATCTTGGACTCAGGGTATACACACACATACCTACTGCATCATCATATAGAGTGGTGGTGGAGAGCGGGTCTCAGGGAAGCCATACCTGACACAGTGAACATTGTGATTTGCAAGTGTTTTTGAATTCTACCCTATCCTCCTCCTTATTTGACTCTCAGAACTACAAGAGGCAGCAAAGTTTCCCATCCACAGTCCTGTTTCAAAATAGAACAAATTCAGAGCCCTGATCAGAGAAGAATAGAGAACTAACCAAACATCAGAAGTTAAGGTCCCTCACATTGCTACTGAATAATGGAACTAAAGAGATAAGAAAGTGATCTGTCACAAATGAGGAAAAAGCAACAGAAGAACACAAGTAATATCCCACCAAAAAGTAATGCCTAAAAATCAGACCTCAGAGCTGAAACAATGGAAGTCACCAATGACTGGCCCCAGAATATAACAGGGATTATGGAAAGAGTGAATAAGACTCAAGAAAGACAAGATGCAACATTGAACGAACTTGTAACAGAGATTTTAATCATAAAAACTTCATCCAGGAAGTAAATAACAAGATGATAAGCATGGAAGACAGAATTAATCAAGCAGAAGAAAGGATCTCAGAGCTTGAAAACCAAAACATGGAATTGACTCGATGTGTAAAAATCATCAAAGGAAAACCCAGAAAGAAATAACAAAGTCTCCAAGAGAAGAGCAATGTTATCGAGAGGCTGAACTTATGACTAACTGGTTTAACTGAAGAAGAAAGGGAAATGGAGAGCATCTTGGAGCAAGTATTCTAGGAGGTAATCCAATAAAACTTTCCCCATCTCACCAGAGATATGACCATCAAAACATGAGAGATACAGAGAACTCCTGCAAGACATCAAATGAGAATACCGACCCTTAGACACATAGTAATTCACCTACACAAAGTAGGCACACAAGAAAAAATCTTAAAGACAGCAAGAGAGAAAAGTCAGACTACCTACTGGGGAAAACCAATCAGAACAGCAGCAGAGCTGTCAGCAGAAACACTGAAAGCTAGAAGAGACAGGAGTCCAATTTTCAAAGTCCTCAAAGATAAACAATTTAAACCAAGAATTGCCTATCCAGCCATGCTCAGCTTCATTAGCAATGGAAAATTGGAATCCTTCTCAGACATCCAATCCCTAAGAGATTATGCAGCTTTTAGACCAACTCTACATGAGACTCTTAAAAAGATATAAGCTGAGAAGAAAGAAAGAAAGAAAGAAAAAAAGAAAGAAAGAAAGAAAGAAAGAAAGAAAGAAAGAAAGAAAGAAAAGAACAACCATGCACTTCCCAAGAGAACAGGATAACACAGAATCAGCAGAGAGAGCATTATGACTGGAAACTTGAAATCGCACACATACATCGATCCAAAAATTAAAAGAAAGCAAACAAACGAAAAGCTTTATAAGAACTTCATGATCAGGATAAACACTCACATTTCAATAATCAGCCTGAATGTGAGTGGATTAAATGCAACACTGAATAGACATAGGATGGCATACTGGATAAAAATACATGACCCAATAATTTGCTGCATCCAGGAAACTCATCTCACCATAAGAGATGCATACAGACACAAAATTAGAAGATGGAAAACAAATTTCTAGGTAAACAAATCACAAAAGAAGGCAGAAATCATGATCTTAATATCAGAAAAAACATCATTTATGCTATCAAAAATTTAAAAAGATACAGAAGGACTTTACATAATGATAAAAGTTTCAGTGCATCAACAAGAAATTTGCATCCTAAATATATGTGCATCCAACAAAGAAGCATCAGTGATTGTAAAGCAACTACTAAATAAACTAAAAAAAGATATTAACTCTAACACTATTATAGCTGGGGACTTAAATACTCCACTAACAACCCTAGATAGATCATCAAGGCAAAAAAAATCAACAAAGACATTCAGACCCAACCTGATGCTTGACCAAATGGATTTAATAGATACCTACAGAACACTTCACCCAACAACCACAGATTATACTCATCACCACAAGGAATATACTCCAAGATCGATCACATCATCAGTCATAAATCAAGAATAAAGGTATTTCATAAGATCAAAATACTCCTTGCTCTTTCTCAGATCACAGTGGAATAAAATTAAATATCACCACTGACAAAGCTCCTTCAAAACTCACTAAGAATCTGACACTAAACAGTATGATACTGAACAACTCCTGGGTCAACATGGAAATCAAAGCAGAAATAAAAAGATGTATGGAAAAAATGGAAATATAGACACATCTTACTAAAATCTCTGGGATGCCAAGAAAACAGTGCTGAGAGGAGAATTCATTTATTTATGAATACATATAAAGAAAATGGAAAGATTACAAGTTACCAGCCTAATGAATTACCTAAAGGAGCTGGGAAGACAAGATCACCAAAACCCAAACTTCAGCAGAAGGAGTCAGTTCACCAAAGTAAAAGCCCAAGTACAGGAAGTAGAAGACAAAAACTTAAAAGAAAAACTCAGTGAAACAGAAAACTGATTATTTGAGAGGATAAATAAGATTGATGGGTCCCTAGTCAGATTGACCAAGAAAAGGAGAGAAAAAGCCCAAATAAACACAATTAGAAATGCAAAAGATCAAATCACAATGGACCCTGAAGAATCACAAAAAGTTATCAGAGATTACTTTGCACAACTGTATGGAAACAAGTCTGAAAAACTAAATGAAATGGAGGACTTTCTGACATCACACAACTTCCCAAGGTTGAAACAAGAAGGAATTGAGACACTAAATAGACCAAGATTGTCAGGAAATTGACTCCATCATAAGAAAACCACCTACTAAAAAAAAAGTCCCGGACCAGACAGCTTTCCAGTAAAGTTCCATAAAACATGAAGTATGAGCTGACACTAATCCTATGAAAGTATTTCAAGCAATCAAGAAAGACAGAATTCTCACCAAATCGTTTTATGAAACTAGCATCACACTAACTGGGTAAAGATCCAACAAAGAAAGAGAGCAGCAGGTCAATATCCCTGATGAACATAGATGCAAAAATACTCAACAAGATTCTTGCAAATTGGATCCAACAATACATCTCAAAAATCATGAATAAGTAAGTTTCATTCCTGGGATGCAGGGCTGGTTCAACATTCAAAAGAACATAAATGTAATTAAATATATCAACAGATGTAAAAATAGGAATCACATGATTGTATCAGTAGACACAGAAAAAACTTTCAATAAAATCCAGCAGCCCTTCTTGATAAAAACCTTTGAACACCTAGATGTAGAAGGAACATACACCAAAACAGTAAGAGCCATCTACAGTAAACCCATAGCCAACATGTTGCTAAATGGACAAAAATTGGAAGGCTTCCCTTGAAAACCAGAAAAAAGCAAGACTGCCCACCTCTCCTGTTCAACATAGTGTTGGAAGTCCTAGCTAGAGCAATTAGACAAGAGAAGGTAATAAGGGGCATCCAAACAGGAAAAAAGGAAGTCAAGTTATCCCTCTTTGCTGACTATATGATTCTATATCTCAAAAATCCAAGAGAATCTGTCAAAAACCTTCTTGCACTGATAAAGGACTTTGGCAAAGTGTCAGGGTAAAAATCAATGTGCAAAAGACAGTTGCATTCTTAATACCAACAACAAACAGGCAGAGAAACAAATAAAGAGCACAATCCCATTCACAATAGCAACAACAAAAAAATGAAATACCTCAGCATCTTTCTAAACAGAGAAGTAAAAGACCTTTACAATGAAAACTACAAAACAGTGCTCAAATAAATTAAAGATGATACAAACAAATGGAAAAATATTCCATGCTCATGGATTGGAAGAATCAACATTTGGAAGAATCAACATTGGTAAGATGCCTATCTTACCCAAGGCAATCTGCAGATTTAACATAATACCCATTAAATTACCAACATCATTCTTCTCTGACCTGGAAATGACAATGCAGAAATTCATATGGAAGCATAAGTGACCATGAATATTCAAAACCATGCTCAGCAAAATAACCAAAGTAAAAGGTATTGCACTTCCAGACTTTAAACTTTATTAGAAGACTACGATAGTCAAAATAGTCTGATATTGGTACAAGAAAAGGGATATAGACCAATGGAACAGGATAGAGATTCCATTAGCAAAACCTCAATTTACTCAACCAAGTCATTTTTGACAAACCCTCCACCAACAACCACTGGGAAGAGGATAAGTTATTCAGTAAATGATGCTGGGAAAACTGACCAACCACAGGCCTAAGATTAATACAAGACCTCTACCTAACACCATACACAAAAATCAACTCAAAATGGATCAAAGACATAAATATAAATCTTCAAACTCTAAGAACCTTGGACAATGCAGGAGACAGCCTTATGGAAATTGGAACTGGCAACCAACTCCTGATCAAAACCCCAAATACTCATGCCATGAGAGATAAGATAGGCAAATGGGGCCTCATCAAACTGAAAAGCTTCTGCAAAACAAAAGAAATCATCAAGAGGGTGAGGAGACAGCATACAGAATGGGAAAAAATATTTTCCAACTACATATCTGACAAAGGCCTTACATGTGGGATCTACAAGGAATGCAAATGAAAGTAAAGACATATTTTAAAAATGGGCAAAATATATGAATAGATACTTCTCAAAAGAAGACATATGAGCAGCCAACAGATACATGAAAAAATGCTCAGCACCATTAATCACCAAAGAAATGCAGATTAAAACCACATTGAGATACCATCTAACTTCAGTCAGGATGGCCATCATCAATAACTCAAAAAACAACAGATGCTGGAGAACTTGCAGGGAAAAAGGAACACTTCTACACTATTGGTGGGAGTGTAAACAAGTGCAACTGCTGTGGAAAATAGTGTGATGATTCCAAAAAGATCTAAAAATTGACCTTCCATACGACCCAGCAATCCTCCTTTTGGGAATATACCCAGAGGAACTCAAATCACTCTATGAAAAAGATATATGCACATGCATGTTTATTGCAGCATTATTCATAATAACAAAAACATGGAACCAACCATGCTGCCCACCAAAAGTGAACTGGATAAAAAAATGTGGTACATATATACAGTGGAATATTATACAGACATAAGGAAAGATAAAATTATGAACTTTGCAGCAACTTGGATGGATTTAGAATCTATCATACTCAGTGATGTATCACAGAAACAAAGAACTGAGTGCCACGTGTTCTCATTCATAAGTGGACCCTGAATAGTTATTATAATACTATAAGAAAGGTATTGGTTGAAGTGGGAAACTCCAGGGGGAGGGCCACCTTCTTCGATAAGCATACCTGTTCCCAAACTTTACCTGTACAATGGTCATTTGTACACCTACCCCTGAATTGTACCCCACATCTTTAAAATAAATTTTTTTAAATGGGGGGAAAAGAGATAAGCTGCCAAAAATTAACTTGATGTGCAGAACTCCAGGTAAAAATGTTTGTAATAGGGCTATATTTACATTTAAAAGCATACTGATTGCCTCATACTATTTTTTTTCCAATAAAAAAGATGGAATAAAGAAGGGAATGAAGGCAGAAAGGGAGGAAAAAAGAATATAGTGAAAGGTGGAAGGAATGATTTGCTTTACAATCTTAGCTCAGAAAACAAATAACAATGAAACAAGTCCAAGAATGCAGGTGATATGTTATCAATAACCATTATACCTTGATGAATTAGAAACATAGAAAGGCTCTATAAATAATATGCATCCAAAGTTCATTTCATCAATATATTAATAAATATTGACAAATCTTTGTTGAACCTAATTAAAAATAAAATACCTAAATAATGAATAGTAGATATGAGACATTACATTACAGTGAAACTTATGTTCCATGACTATGAGAATTTTTGTCTGTTTCATTTGTTATTGTTTATCCAAACTTCAGTCCTGCCATATAACAGGTCTCAATATATCTTTACTGGATTATCGTGGATCAGATTTTTAAAGATTTAGGGGAATACAAATGCCAGGTTTTTACTAGTATCTACTAAAAATTCAGGTGTAAAGTGTAAGATTCTAAGAGAGTCTAAGTTATCAAGAGATGTAAAAGTGTTAAAAACTGTAATAATGGCAAAGTTATTACAAAATCATTGACTCAATGAATTGAACCAAAAAGATGTTAAGTTCTCTCTTTTTTCAAATTTTAAGGAAACGCAAATTTTTCATGCTTTATATATACCTAAAGAGTTTGAAAGCAATGAAAGGCTCTCCAATTCATTTTATGAAAGTAATGCAGTCTTGATACCAAACCCTGAGAAATATTTCATAAACATGTAAGAGGAGATGTCAGTCTCAGTATAGTGAATAAATGCAGTTTTTCCAAATAGAATCTAACATTTTTAATGGTAATAGAAAAGTGGAAACAAAAGTGCGCTGTTTCTTCCCTAGTGCTTCTCTTGAACAAAAGTGCTCTAAATCTTAAAACTATTATGGTCCTGTAGTCAAATTGATTAGAAAGCAGGAAAAAAAAGCAATCTTTGTGTCTTTCTGTCTCTATCTCTCCTCTCTCTTTTTCTGTCTCTGTCTGCCTCTCTGTATGTGTGTGTGCACATGTACTTATGCATGCACATGCATGCGATACGTGGTGATAGTCTGCACCAAGGACTCCAGTCTGCATTTGCATTTCATTTAGCTTCTATTTGAAAGAGCCACTTATATCACTAAAGATGAAAAGCCATGTTAGTTATCTACCCACTGACATTGAATTAAGACCTCCTGTTAACAACAGTCAGCATATTACCAACTGACTGTCCAGAGGACTAACGTATGTGATGAATAGGCATCATCTCCATGATATAGGACAGAACAAGTCTTTCAAGCCAACTCAGAGGGTTGGCTGTGATGCAGAAAGGAAAGCTCTCCTCAACCCCACCCCACACCTCTTCTTCCAGGTTACTAAACACACAGAGCTTGAGATCATTCCCAAGACAGGACAATGTTGAAGCACACACGGGATAGAGAATAGTATTTAAAAATGCTAATTCAGGAAATATTTCAAATTTCACTACTACTACTTACTATATGCATGCAGTCTTTAAAACACTGTATTTCTCCCATTTTAGATTTAAAAATTGGCAAATTTTAAATGGGAGAAACACGTGTTGTTTTTAGAATTGAGAAAGTTAGTAGAGTTAAGTACTTAGAAAAGTAAATTTTCCGAAAACGTTAACTAGTACATTGTTATGTTTTTGTTATTAAAATTATAAAAGAGTGCTCTCAATGGCTTTACTTTCCTTCCAGATTCTTGAGGCTTACATCTATTTCTGAATGATTATAAGGTAGACATAAAGTGGCAATTTATGTATTATTTTTTCCCTTTTCCTTCTATATCTATTTCTTACCTGAAACAAGCATCTCTCAATGATATTATTGTGCTCCTGCCAGAATTCTCCATTTCCTAAGAAAACACTCCCTCCCTTCCCCATAGTTCTTAATTTCTTCCTTCACTGTGTTTTTTTTTAATCAATATTTTTTATTTTGATATTGTGGGGTACTTCACTGTGTTTTTATCTTCTAAAGTCCTTCAAAGATTTTTGGAAAATCATGTCATTTATTTAACTAATATTTTGATTGTTAACTCCGTGGCTGGTATGAGAGAACAATAGCAACAGCAGTAAAAAAAGTGTGGTTCCTACCCTCATGGAACTTTCATTACAGTATTGGAGTCAAACAATAAATTAGTCAACAAGAATATAAATATAAAAAGATAGACTAATTGTATGAGCGATATTGCTATGATAGAGGAAAGATTGTTAGCAAGATGGGAGGTTTGAGTTTCTTAATTGGGATAATTCTCTAAGGAGGACTATTCTCCTGCCCTACATCTTAAAACTGTAGGGCAGGAGAATAGTCCAGATTGCAGGAGGAGATTATCAGCCCTTGCACACTGCCAAAGATGGGGAAGAGTTAGGCATGTAGGATCCAAGGCTGATATAAATGATGTTCAGTGAGCAAACAGGAAATTAGCTCCACTTGAAGTCAGAGAAATCGATGAATCAGTTCCAAAGGATCCTATAGTCAACTGTAAGAAGTTAGATGCTTTTATAAGTGTGATGGAAAGTCACAGCAGGATTTAAAATATTGATGCAATGTCATTCAGTTTATATTTTAAAGAGACAACTCTGGCTATTTTATAGTAAATGGGTTACAGGAGGACATGTTTAGGAATCTACAGGTATAGTCCTGGAAAAGAAGGGATGGTGGTTTAGAATGACATCATGGTACTGGTGAGGATTTTTAATTGGATTTTTGACACATCTGTAAAATTAGTAAGATGTGGTGATGGATTGGATGATAGGCAGAGAAAAAGAAATCACTGTTTTTCTGGAGATCTCTTACTGCGTCTGTAAGGTATCATTTAGTGAGATGGAAAGAACTGGAAAGAAGCTCATCTTCTGAAGAGAAAGAAATATTTAAATTTTGAACATGTTAACTTTGAGATGGTTACCAGATATTTTTTGTGTCTGATTATATTATTATCATTATCAACTATTTACTTGCATTCTCTGTGGAAAATTGTTTTTCTGTCCCATTGAAATTAGGCTTGTCCATGTGATTTGCTTTGGCTGATAAAATGTGAGTAGAAGTGACAGATGCCACTCTTGATGAAGGTTTTGAGAGTTATGGTGTGGTCTTCCTATTTTTCTTTCCCTCCTACCATGAAAATGGCATATCCCCAGATACAGGTTTTGGCCTTCAATCTGGATTCAAGAATGAAAAAGATACCGGGATCAGGAATCTTCATCTAACAGAGGCAACATTTCACGGGGGCATAAATAAATCTTTGGTGTAATGTGCTAACACTTGGTAGTATCCAAGTGAATATGTCATGTAAGTGGTTGCAAAGACAAGCTTGGGGCTTAAGGAAGGGGTCAGAATTGAAGATATGGATTTGGAGTTTATCAACAAAATGGTTTTATGTAAAGACAAGGAATTAGATGAAATCACCTAGGAAATGTGTGTATATAAAGAAGTGAATAAGGAGGAACTGAGTTCCATGACATTCTAACACCGAAGTTTTAAAGAAGTAGCTTCAAAGAAGACTGAAAAAAAAAAGAACATAATAAGTGATTGAGGAAGAAGAAAAGTCAGTTCTGTCTAAAATTGCAGAACGTATGAGCTTGAAAAGAAAGTCATTTCTTAACCTAGAATCACAGAAGTCCTTTGTGAAGTCCTTTGTGACCTTGTGAGGCTCAATTTCACTTGGGAGGTAGAAGAAGATTTAGAGTAGAATTGACTGAATGTATGATACAGATTTCTTCTGTCTTTATATGTCTCCTGGTTATTTCATTTAGGATTCAGGAAATGGATAAATACATATATTCAAGCCTTTTCTTAAATTTACCATGAAAGAAGGAATTTTAAATGCCTTCATAGGGTAAAGTGATAACCTCTGAAAGGCTCTATTTGTCAAAAATTCCATATATGCATTTTTCTAAATAAAAATGATTATTAGTTTAGGATTGATTTTTCTCATTTTTTTCTTCCCAAAATGCTATTACTTCTTGGGATGTTAAAGGTTAAATGAGTCTCCATTAATTCTCTTAGATCACTCCTTTCATCTGGAAATATTGTTCTGGACATTTCCAGACTTTTACTTCAAGTAAAACCACAATTTCAGAAAAATCTCATTATGTGGGATATGTCCATCAAACAATTTTCTTGTCACTGAGTACTCCATAAATGCACTTAATGGGCAACATTGTAATAACAGTAGAAAACCTAATACAAAACTGGTTATTTACACACTTATCTTGCAAAAATGTTTTCTATTAGATTTCTCTCTTCTTGAAGAAAGAGCTAATAAAAAAAACCCTATTGCTATTTGCAGTGTAGTCTCTGCTGATAATGTTGTCCCTGCCTTGAATACCTTTCTCAATTGATAAATAAGTCCAAATGGAATTCTCACATTTCCTATAGTAACATACTCCTTCATGACATTTCTGACAAAAGCTTTGCAGGATTTTGTGTTATAGATTCCTAGTTGAGGAGACAATAGAGGCACAGAAAGCAATAACAAATACACCTCCAGGAGTAGATAATGGCTTTAAAAGTATGCTATATTCTTCTGAATAGAGATTATGTGTATTAATACTGCAGTTCAGATGGCAGAATCAGAAATAACTGCAATTGAGGACAACCGAAGTAAGATGATTTTTGTAAACAAACAGAAAACTTAACAGGAAATGATTTTTGTTCTATGGGAGATGGGCATCACAGCGGATAAAACCTATCATGAAAGTGCTGATTGAAATAATTCCCCCATATTATTTCTTCCAAATGTTTCCCAGGAAACTGTAAATTTTATGGGTCATGAAAATTGTTGAAAGCAACACCTCAATTATAAAGCAATCTCAGTGGGATAGGACAGAGTCAAGAGTCTAAAAACATATTTAAAAAAACCTTCTAAACAACAGAGCAAATGCCCTAAGCATTACCTATTCAATCTGCAAGTGTTGATATAAGCCTATTGTGTGACTGTCAGTGTACCAGGTACTGGAACAGATGACAAGCCAAGGATTATTTTTCTCAAGAACCCCACAACCTGGTGGAAGATGGGGAACAGATATGCTTAAACAATTACAAATACTGACTAGGTAGTCAACTTAAGTTAACATTATCCATGCAAGAATCGCAAATGTTATTATAAAACTGTTTTCCTCCTATCGTAATTTTTCTCCTACAGATGTAGACTTAGGCAATTGCAGAAGAGAATGAAAACAGAAAGTATCAGTGACATTTCGATGCATAATACAAATAAGGCAAGGAAGGGCATTCTTTGACCTTTTTTCCATGTAAAAAGGTATAATTGGAATACGATAAGTTGCACACATTTCACGTCTTCAATCTGATCAGGTCTGATATATGCCTAACACCACAGTCGAGGCAATGATCATTTCCATTATCACACAGTTTCCTTATGACTTTTGGCAACACATTTTCCTCCATATTTCATATCTAGGCAACCTCTGCTCTGTTTACTGTCACATGTTTTAGTTTGTACTTTTCTAGAATTTTATATAAATGGCATCATAAACTTTACACTAATTTTTGCCTTTCTTCTTTCATTCAGCATGATTTTGCAATTTATTCATGTCACTATATGAGGGAGGACTCCCCCCACCAAAAAATCTGAACTTATTTATAAAAAATAGTGAAATGATTTTTATATGTTTAAACTTCTGTCACCTTCAAAATACTCTCTGTTGGATGCAATACACCTATCGAGATTTTTTTCCCACTGCTCAAAACAGTTTTTGAATTTGTTAATTTTGATGCCTTTTAGAACTTCTGCCATTTTTTGTTTCACCTCTTCCACATCAGTAAATTGTTCCCTTTGAGGACTTTTTTCATTCCAGGAAACAATTTAAAAAATTGCACAGAGTGAGATCAGGTGAATAGGAAAGGTAGGGTACAGAGGTCATGCCATTTTCGTCAAAAACTGCTAAACATTCAAAGCAGTGTAACTGGGTCCACTGGTAAAACACCCATAATGAAATGGGCAAATCTTCTGAAAAACATTTCCACAAAAAATATCACTGAAGTCCAATGCAACCTCTGACAACAACTCTAGTTCATACACTGATGCCAATGAATTCCTAGAACACTTACCTAGCAAGGGAAGCCTGTACTACAAGGGGCCTGCCTTCCAAAAAATAATTCCAGGTTTTTCTTTTTTCTTTTTCTTTTTTGGTCTTCCTGTGTATACGTGTGTATTTTTTTTTTTTTTTTTTTTTGAGTTGGAGTCTCACTTGGTCGCCCAGACTGAAGTGCAGTAGCCGCTCCCGGCCACCGCAGCCTCGACATGCTGGGCTCCGGCGATCCTTCCGCCTCAGCCTTCCAAGTAGCTGGAATTACAGGCATGCGCTACCACACCCAGCTGATTTTTTGATTTATTGTAGAGATGAGGTCTCGCTGCCCAGGCGGGTCTCGAACCCGCGGGCTCAGGCAATCCACTCACCTCAGCCTCCCAGAGGCGCAGGATTGCAGGCTGAGCCACCGAGCCCGGCTTATTTTTTTTTTTTCTCTTGGGTAAGCACCTAGAAGGGTAATGGCAGGTGGTATGGAATATGCAAGTTTAACTTATTATCAAACTAGTATTTCTACCAGCATGTATGAGCTTTTGTTACTCATCTTTGCCAACACGTGTTCAATTTTTTTTTATACAAAGGGATGTAGAGTTGTATATCATATGGTTTTAATTTTCATTTTCCTAATGATGTATGTTCAGCATATTTCCAAGTGCTTATTGGTTATTTATATGTCATCTTTGATGAAGCATCTTCTCAAATCTTCTGCCTGTTTTTGATGAATTCTTTGTTTTCTTCATACTGAGTTGTAATGTTGTTTTAATGACTCTGAACACATTATTTGACTAATATATATGTTGTGAATTTTTAATTTTTTATTAAAATCATTTGACTAAAGTTAGAAAAAAGAGACTTGGGAGAAATAATAAATCTAGAAGTAACTGATTCAGAGTTGATGGCTATACATACTTTATTATAGTAATGCATTTCCACTTGTGGGTTTTCTATCTGGTATATATGTCCAATTCTTATTTATTTATTTATTTATTTACTTACTTACTTACTTACTTACTTACTTATTTAGAGTTGGAGTCTCACTCTGTTGCCCTGGCTGGAATGTGGTGGCACTCTCAGCCACCACAGCCTCGACCTGCTAGGTTCAGGCGATCCTTCCACCTCAGCCTTTCAAGTAGCTGGAAATACAGGCTTGCATCGCCATGCCCAGCTAATTTTTTGATTTATTGTAGAGATGAGTTCTTGCCAAGTTGCCCAGGCTGGTCTCGGACCCATGAACTCAGGCAATCCTCTCACCTCAGCCTACCAAAGTGCTGGGATTATAGGCATGAGCCACGTGCCTGACTACATATGACCAATTTTTAAAATAAATGTCAAGTGCAAGCTAGAAAGAATATGCATTCTGCAGATATTGAAAGTAGAATTCTATATATGTTCCTGAGTTTACTTTTCCAAGTGTTGTACAAATGTTCTGTCTCCTTCCTTATCGTTTTTGTCTGTATGTTTTCTTTTTTTTCTTTTTTTTGGTTGTTGTTTTGTTTTTTTTTGAGTTGGAGTCTCACTCGGTCGCCCAGACGGGAGTGCAGGGGCCGCTCCCGGCCACCGCAGCCTCGACCTGCCGGGCTCCGGCGATCCTGCCGCCTCAGCCTTCCGAGTAGCTGGAATTACAGGGCGTGCTACCATGCCCGGCTAATTTTTTTATTTAATTGTAGAGCTGAGGTCTCGCCTGCCCAGGCGGGTCTCGAACCCGCGAGCTCAGGCAATCCACTCACCTCAGCCTCCCGAAGGCGCGGGATTACAGGCCGAGCCACTGAGCCCAGCTTGTCTGTATGTCTTATCAACTAATGAGAGAGGTATGTCATGTGTCTCACTATGGTTGTAAATTTGCCTATTTCTCTTTAGATCTGTCAATCATTGCTTTATATATTTTGAGGCCATATACTTAAGACCTTACAGATTCAGGGTGACTATATCTTCTTGGGATTTGATCCTTTTATTATTATTAATATAAAGAACATTCATTTGGCTTTATATTCTTCATTCTTCCCTGTACTTAACAAAATTATTTTAGAGTTGTGGGGTATAAGGGGGAACTTTTTATATAAGTAGTTTGCATGCAGGTGAAGTTTGGGCTTCTGACTGGCCCTCTCTCCCAAACAGGAGACCAGGTACTCTGGATGTTGTCATGTGCCTCCTCGCCTCCTCCCTCTCTACCACCCCTAGCAGTGTGTAGCATCTGCCGATCTCACCCTTGTGCTTGTGTGACCAGTGCTCAGGACCTGCCTATGAGTGAGAACACGCAGCATGCAGCTCTTTGTTTCTGTGGTAGCTGAGTTAGTATGATGGCATCCAGCTGCATTCATGTTGATACAAAGACTTCATTTTTTTTTTTTTTTTTGAGTTGGAGTCTCACTCTGTCAGTGAGAGTGCAGTGGCCGCTCCCGGCCACCGCAGCCTCGACATGCTGGGCTCCCGCGATCCTTCCGCCTCAGCCTTCCAAGTAGCCGGAATCACAGGCATGCGCTACCACGCCCGGCTGATTTTTTTATTTTATTGTAGAGATGAGGTCTCGCTGCCCAGGCGGGTCTCGAACCCGCGGGTTCAGGCAATCCACTCACCTCAGCCTCCCAAAGGCGCGGGATTACAGGCTGAGCCACCGAGCCCAGCTGACTTCATATTTTTTTAAAGAGCCTGTTACACTTAACACAATTGAACATTATTTGTGTGTGTTCATGTGTGTACGTGTGTGTATTTTAATATTATTGATTTTCCTTTTATGAAAACACATGCTCTTAATTATCCTCTTACTTTCTGTACATTCTTTCTCAGTCTTCAGCCAGTTTATCACCTTTAGGTGATGAAGGGGTTCCTGGTTCCAGTATTATTCTCCCTTCCCTCCCCTCCCCTCTCCTCCCTTCCCCTCCCCTCTCCCCCTCCTTTCTTCCTCTCTTCTCCTCTCCCTCCTCTCTTCTCCCTTCTCTTTCCCCTCTCCTCTCCATCTCCTCTTTCTCTTTCTTCTTCTCCTCTTTCTTTTAATTTTCTTTATTCCAGAAACATAATTAGCCATGTGCCCTTGGACATGTTATTTCTTTGTCTCAGAGTGCTTATCAATAAAATTAGAATGAAAGGAGTAGCTTACTGCATAGGGTTGTTGGGAGGATTTAATGAGTTAACACAAAATGTCTGCTTATAGTAAGTACTTGGTAAATATTTCACTATTTTTCCCTTTTTCCCTTTTCTTTTTATACTCCTTAGATAATATAATTATATCATGATTATATCATGTAATCAAACCGTGTAATTAAATATCATATTTAATATGTTATCATATTAACATCATATTTAAATCTGATGTCCACCAGTTGTGGTCACTCTACAAGTACTAAATTTGTAAATATAGCTGTCTATTTCTCACCTTACTTTACCATCCAATGGACATCACAAATTTAATATATACACAGAAGAAGTCTTATTTTCCAAGCCCCACTCCCACTGCCAAACAAACAATATTTTTCCCATTTTTCATGACTTGGTATATGGTATATTTATCCATCCTTGTATACATTAAAAAATGAAGGTTTTTAAATATTCGCTTTATTAATCACATATACAACTTAAATCATTATAAAACCTTATTAGTTCTAACTTTAAAATATATCATATTTATTTATTTATTTTTATTTTAAATTACTTTTAATTTAAAAATTTTCCATTAAATCACAACTACAAACAGAAGTATACATAAACTGTGAGTGTACTTCCTGGTTGGTTTTCACACATTGAGCACATTGGTATAACTTGCAAGAAGCAGAATGTCACCAGTCCCCAGAAGTCTTAGCATGCTGCTCTCAGCCACATCCCCTCCCAGGCAGCTGCTTTCCTGATTTCCAACACCATAGATAGCTTTGTATATTTTTGAACTTGATGTCTATGCAATCATTTCGTGTACTCCTTGGTCTGGCATCTTTTACTTAACATTTTGTTTGAGAGATTTATTTACACAGTGATGTGTTGTTGTAGATTGCTCATCCTCAATGCCATTGTATGACTACCACAATTTATGTATCTGTCCAATTGTAGGTCACAGTGGTGGTGAGCCCTGAGCATTCCTCTGCACTCTGGCCTAGATGACAGGGTGACACTGCAACTCAAAAAAATAATAATAAAAATTTCTACATCTGAGGCAACTTGGTGAGACCTCATCTCTACAATAAATAAAAAATAAGCCAGGCATGGTAGTGCATGTAGTTCCAGCTACTTGGAAGGCTGAAGCAGAAGGATTGCCTGAATCCATCAGGTCGAGGCTTGGTGGCCATGAGCATGCCACTGCACTCCAACCTAGGCCACAGAATAAGACTCCAGTTCAAAAAAAATTTTTTTTGACTGCTAACATGAAAAAATAAAGACATTTACAACAGCCAAACACTAGAAACTCTTCAAATTTATTTATTTATTTTTGTATTCATTGTTATCACTATCATGCAAACCATCACAAACTCTTAGTATATAACTAACTATTGATCTATTCATTCCCTCTTTTGTCCTATTCCTAACATTCCACAGAACTGCCAAATTGATATTTTATTATTACACATTTCTAATCTCCCTTTAAAAATCCCTTGATTGGAATGTAGTTTAATATAGGTTAAAAATAGAACCCCTCACCATGCCATATATAGCTTTCCCTATATCTTAAAAACCATTTCAAATCATTTTACTTATTCCTGGCATTTATTGTACTTCAGCTATGTAGATTATCTTTTAGTTCTTCAAGCATGCCAAGTACTTTCCCAGTGCAGAGGGAAGTTTTATACATGCTATTCTCTCTGAATGAAATGATTCTTCCCCTCACTCTTTACCCGCTGACCTCTGATCCAGTCTTTTATGTCACAGCTTAAATATCACTTATTCTGAGAACTCTTTCTTAATTACCTAATATAAATTAGGGCCTCCTCTAACTCCATCAAGACACTGACTTTTTCTTTTATAGCACTTATTAAATTTATATTAAGTGAAATTTTAAATTTTATAATATTTATTTGTGTGTTACTGAATGACTATCCCCCCATAATATGTGGACAATCCATGAGAAGTCATAGATGGCACTTAAAAGGAAAAAATGAAATAAATTTAATGTGAGGAGAGCAGAATGGGGAACAGACATACGTAAAATTTGTTTTTCTCAAGTAGAGAAGTCAACTAATAGGAAAGAAAAAAAATAGATTCAAGGTTGTCATGAAGAAAAGTTCTGTTGAAATGAAACAAAAAATCTAATGAACAGAGCACTGTGCTCTTGAAAAAAAATCAATCTAGAATAATCAACATTAACATATTGCCAGGCAAATTACTAAATTTCTAGGATAAGAGCAAAATGCTCACATATTCAGGTACAGAGACATTGTCTGCAAGGGTAAAAAGTTCTAGCTGACTTCAGACTTCTGTACCACAACATACAAGCCAGAAGACAAATAAATGATGCCTGTAAGATTGTGCAGAAAATAAATATGACTCAATAATAATGTATCCAGCTGTCATGAGCTTTGAAAGCAAAATATAGTTGTCTT
This sequence comes from Carlito syrichta, assembly GCF_000164805.1. NCBI lineage: Eukaryota > Metazoa > Chordata > Mammalia > Primates > Tarsiidae > Carlito > Carlito syrichta. Next base: position 423,745 of record NW_007177632.1, read on the forward strand.
ACATCTTGACAATGTAAAAATAGTTACATAAATAATAATATTTGGTAAGAGGGAGGAGAGGCAGGAGGAAGTATGAGACTGCCAAATATCTCATCTTTTATGGTACTTAATCAGCAAATATTTGCACCTAAAAATGGTGCTATAGTGTTTCTGTCTTCAAGTGTATTATACTCTAAGGGAAAAAGACAGATGGCACATTGAAAATGGAAATGAATAACCTTATTAATGATAAGCACCTTAAAGAAATCAAATAAGGATAATGAGATAGCAACAAGCATGAGAAGAGAGAGATACATTAGCTGAGTATTAGAGAAGGCAACGAAGGGAAAGTGATTTACTTTCTGAATGTTACAAATAATAACAACTCCACTCTCTTAATGTTTTAAAAAATACATTTTCGTAATGTTTTAAGAAATATTGTCTTGAAGAAAAATACTTAAAAAACGAACCAGCAAATTATTCAGATTTACTGCAGATTCACCACAATTTTTCTTCTGTTGCATTCAACTAAAATGGAAATAAATATTCTTTATTAAAAATCGTATATTGCGAGAAATACCAAGAAAATATTTTTAAATATTTACCTATCTCCGAGTATCTCTCTATTTATCTTTCCATCTAGTTGCAACAGAGTTATCAACTATCTATCACAGAGAATATCAGGAATATTGTTCACCTATTCTAACAGTTGTGGCTTATGAATTGTGCAGAATTACTTAAAATAAACAATTTCACAAAATAAAAGATTTATTTTATTGCATCTTTCCCTGAAAAAACCGTTTATCACTTATTCCTATTTGTAAACATCTTATTCTCTTTTTCATAACTCTTTAAGTCCAAAGAGCTAATTTCATCCTGTATTTTTCTATCTTTATTTAGTAGGGTTAATCTTCCATGGTTTGTTTGTGAGAGGAAATGGATATTTCTTTTTGAAATAAATTGTTTTTTCTTTTTTGGTCAGGAAAATAAAAGTTTGAGGACTGCAATTGACAGAACTTTTTTTCAATTGTCCTATACTTGAATCAGTTTCATATTCATGAAAGATTTGGTTCTAACTTAAAACGAAAAGTGGCAAACAGAAACAGAATGACAGAGCAAAATGCTTGTCTTAGAATGTGCTCTAAATAGCAAAACAATCATTGTGGAATAAAAACTTACTCAGCCACCAAGAGATGCCAAACAACTTTGGAAATGGTACCTTGTATATTGGGTCACTCAGTGAAATTGATGTTGAATTAAAATGATAGGTATTTCTATTTACTTTATTTTCAATATCTGCTTCACAAACAAAACAAGGTGACTGTTTTAACTGAAGAAAAAAATAGATAAAATACCATGAAATAAATCTGAGGTTATTAAGCATTTGTAAGTTAACATCTCATTAAAATTTTCTAAATGGAAATAAAATATGTCTAAAAAAGGTGGCCGTTCAAGAGGAACCAAAATAGGGAGTGAGGTTCTACATTCAAAGGAATATGAGGAAGAACACATCCCTGGAACTCAACAGAGGCATGACAGGTCCCAGGAAAAGCAGAGGAGTAAAATCAGAAAGCCTGCTTGCAGGAACCTGGCAAGGAGATGTAGGAGTCCCCCAACATGGTGAAAGGGGGAGTGAATGAGTGAAAAATCCCCAGAAACTCACACCACTGCCATGGGCCTTAGTTACCTGAGCCAAAAAAGAGTTTCTGTGATCTCCTGAGTTCCCCAGGTCAACATAATGTCCTGAGTGGTGACGTGCAGGGGCATTGCCCAAGCCCACGTGAAACCACTCAGGCAGGTAGCACCCATGCCTGTCAAGGAGGGAGCCTCAGTGTTCCTCCGTAGAGGGCTGCTGCTGCAGCCTCTGCCACTCCTGCTCTCAGGACAAGAAAAGAGCAACCCAACAGAGCAAACTTGCATAGCTAGCATGGACCCTGCAGCTGAAATAAGCAGAATCAGCGAGGACACAAGGGGTCCATTACTCTCCCCCATCTCCACTGCTTTCCCCAGGTGTGGATCACCTGTAATCAGCCTGTAGAATGCACAGGGACCTCCGCACCCAAGTGAACATGGCAGAAAGCCTCCAACCTCCACCCCCACCAGGAGGCTAGCTACTGGTGCCATTGAGTAGGTCTTCCCAGCACAGTTTCTATAGCCAAAATACACATGAGCAAAGAGCAGTGAGGGCACCTGCAGTCCTCCCAACTAGGCCTGCTCCCCTTAAACACAGACTGACTGCTCTGGGCCTGTGAAGCATAATGTGATGCCATACTTGTTTAGACATGATGGTAGAGACCCGCTGCCCTCAAACAAAAAGGCTGCCAGTGTCACTCAGCTAGCCTCATGCAATGTGAG
>NW_007177633.1:0-1608 GCF_000164805.1 Carlito syrichta
AAGAATCAACATTGTGAAGATGTCCATCTTACCTAAGGCAATCTACAAATTCAATGCAATACCCATTAAATTACCAACAACATTTTTCTCAGACCTAGAAAAAACAACACAGGAATTCATATGGAAACAAAAACGTCCAAGAATAGCCAGAACAATCCTCAGCAAAAAAAACAAAGCAGGTGGTATCAGAATACCAGATTTCAAATTTTACTATAAAGCTACAATCATCAAAACAGCTTGGTATTGGTACAGGAACAGGCATATAGATCAATGGAACAGAATTGAGATTCCAGAAGCAAAACCTCAATTTCTCAACCAACTCATCTTCGACAAAGCCCCCACCACCTACCAGTGGGGAGAGGAGAACCTATTCAGTAAATGGTGCTGGGAAAATTGGCTGACCACATGCAGAAGATTGAAACAGGACCCCTATCTATCCCCATGCACAAAGGTTAACTCCAAATGGATCAGAGACGTAAATGTAAAACCTCAAATCATAAGAACCTTAGAAAAGGAAGGAAATACTCTCATGGAAATCGGAACTGGCATCCAATTCCTGTACGAAACCCACAGGTCATAAGAGAGAAGATAGACAAATGGGACCTTATTAAACTGACAAGCTTCTGCAAAGCCAAAGAAACCATCAAGAGAGCAGGGAGACAGCCTACAGACTGGGAAAAAGTATTTGCCCATTCCAGGTCCGACAAAGGCTTAACATCCTGGATCTACAAGGAACTGAAACGTACTGAAAAGAAGAAAACAATCAACCCCATTATAAAATGGGCAAAAGATATGAACAGACACTTCACAAAAGAAGACATTCGAGCAGCCAACAAACACATGAAGAAATGCTCAACCTCACTAATCATCAGGGAGATGCAAATCAAAACCACACTGAGATACCACCTAACTCCAGTCAGAATGGCAATTATCAACAACTCAAAAAATAACAGCTGCTGGAGAGGGTGTGGTGAAAAGGGAACACTTCTACACTGTTGGTGGGAGTGTAAACTAGTGCAACCTCTGTGGAAAGCAGTGTGGCGATTCCTAAAAGCTCTAAAAATTGACCTTCCATATGACCCTGCAATCCCCCTACTGGGAATATACCCTGAAGAACACAAATCACTCTATAAAAAAGATACCTGCACACGTATGTTTATCGCAGCATTGTTCACAATAGCAAGAACCTGGAAACAACCATGCTGCCCATCAAAAGAGGACTGGATTAAAAAAATGTGGTACATATACACGATGGAATACTACGCAGCCATAAAAAAGAACAAAATCATGAATTTCGCTGCAACCTGGATGGAACTAGAGTCTATAATACTGAGTGACCTCTCACAAAAACAAAAATCCGAATATCACATGTTCTCACTCATATAATGGACCTTGAACATCCAATGCAATACTATGAGAAAATGACGGATGGTACTGGGAAACTATGGGGGGGAGGGGGATGGGATTAACAGTAGCAAATATCTGTCGGGGGATGGGAAACCACTTCTTATCTACAGGGTGCCTGAATGAAACGTCATTGTACACCGAACCCTTAACTGTACCCCACAAAACCATAATAAAAACTACTGATTAATGAAAAAAAAAAAA
>NW_007177634.1:0-390 GCF_000164805.1 Carlito syrichta
ACTCAGCTAGCTTGACAGCTGGCTAGGTAGTTAAGTCACCTAGTTTAGTGAGCTGACTAGTCAACTAGCTAATTGTATAGCAAGCAAGTTAATTCAGCTGGCTAGCAATCAGGCCAGCTATTAATGTCAGCTAGTTAAGTCAGATGGCTAGCCAGTTGAGTTAGTTAAGTCAGTTGGCTAACCAGCTGGCTAGGCAATTAACTCAGCAAGTTAAATCAGCTGGCTAGCCAGCTAGCTAGCTATATAGAGAGCTAGTTAAGTCAGCAGGCTAACCAACTGGCTAACTAGTTAAGTCAGCTAGTTGAGTCAACTGGTTAGCCAGTTGGCTAGCAGGTTAAGTCAACTAGTTAATTCAGCTGGCTACCATCCTGGCTAGCTTGGTAGCAAGCT
>NW_007177635.1:0-451 GCF_000164805.1 Carlito syrichta
CAACTGTCTGCCACACAAGTCACATATCTGGGGGTAGCCATCTCACACTGACAAAAGGCCATAACAATGGACAGAAAAGCGCTAATCCAATCCCTAAACATACCCAAGACTAAAGAGGAGATTCAATCATTTTGGGGGCTGACTGGATACTTTTGGGCGTGGATTCCCAACTTTGCCCTACTTGCAAAGCCACTGTATACTCTTATGAAGGGAGACCCCAAAGAGCTGCTCCTAACACCCTCGTCTGTCAAACAACCTTTCATTGCCCTTCAGCAAGCCCTCATAAAGGCCCGCTCTCCATCTACCGGACATACACCGACCTTTCATCTTGTATGTGCACGAAAACAAAGGGGTGGCCCTGGGAGTCCTAGGGCAGCTTTATGGACAGGCGTTCGCCCCGGTAGCCTATCTCTCAAAGCAGCTAGACCACACCATCCAGGGCTGGGCCCCA
>NW_007177636.1:0-503 GCF_000164805.1 Carlito syrichta
GCTCCTGTTCCTCCTGGACTTAGGAATGCCCGAATCCCTCCAGCCTGCATCTGAGCCCCTCACCTTGCTCCTCTCTCTCTCACTCCTGGGGTCTCACCCACACCCTTGGTGTCGAACACCTCAGAACTGCCACAGCTCATGAATTCCACCTCCCATCCAGACCTCTCCCAACCCGAGCCTGCTCCTGAGCCTCTAGCAGGACATCCCATAAGCATCCATCTCATCTCATATAACCCGTGTGTGAGAGAGAAACAAATAGACAGAGACAGAAACAGAAAGACAGAGAGAGAAAGTGGCAAAGGAGGGGGGGAGGGAGAGAAAGAGAGAGAGAGAGAGAGAGAGAGACAGAGGTGGGGGAGAGAGAAGGGGGAGAGAAGGAAATAGAGACAGAGAGAGTCACAGAAAGAGAGGGGAGAGAGACAGAGAGGGAGAAAGAGACACTTAAAAAAGAGAGAGGGAGAGAGAGACACAGAAAGAGAGTGAGAGAGAGAGACAGACAGAGA
>NW_007177637.1:0-316 GCF_000164805.1 Carlito syrichta
TACTTGGCCATAAATTAAGTATAAGCAAATTTAAGAACCAAAATTTTACCATGTACCTTCTTGGACCACAGTGGAATAAAAACAAACATCAACACCAACAAGGATCCCCTAAAACCCACAAAGACATGGATACTAAACAGCATGATGCTAAACAACTCCTGGATCAATGGTGAAATCAAAACAGAGATTAAAAGGTACCTGGAAACAAATAAAAATGATGAAACATCTACCAAAATCTCTGGGATGCCATGAAAGTTGTAGTAAGAGGGGAATTTATATCCCTACAAACGCACATGAAGAAAATGGAAGTATCACA
>NW_007177638.1:0-3019 GCF_000164805.1 Carlito syrichta
TCAAATCGAATGGAATGAATAGATTGGAATGGATAGTTATGGAATGGAATAGAATCAAATTGAGTGGAATGCAAGGGAATGAAGAAGAATGGAATAGAATGGAAAGGAATGCAATGCAATGGAGACGAATAGATTTGAATGGAATGGAATGGAATTGATTGGAATGGAGAGGAATGGAGTAGAATGGAATGGAAAGGAATGGAGTGGAAGGGAATGAAATGGAATGGAGAGGAATGGAATAGAATGGAGAGTAATTGAATGGAATAGAATGGAATGGAGAGTAATGGAATGGAATGGAGAAGAGTGTAATCAAATGCAATGGAGAGGAATGGAATGGGGGGAAAAGGAATGGAATGGGAGAAATGGAATGGAGAGGAATGGTGTGTAATGGAATAGAGTGGAATGGAGAGGAATGGAATGGAGAGTAAAGAAATGGAATGGAATGGAGAGGAATTGGGAGGAATGGATGAAATGGAGAGGAATGGAATGGCATGGAAGGGAAGGGAATGTTGTGGAAAGGAATGGAATGGAATTGAATGGAATTTAATGTAGAGTAATGAAATGGATTAGAGAGGAATGGAATGTAAAGGTGTGGAGTGGAATGAATGGAATGGAATGCAATGGAACGGAGAGAAATGGAATATAGAGGAATGGAATGGAGGAATGGAATAGAAAGGAATGGAATGGAATGGGATGGGATGAGATGGAAAGGAATGTAGTAAAATGGAATGGAATGGATTGGAGTGGAATAAAAAGGAGTGGAATGGAATGGAATGGAATGGAATGGAGTGCGATTTAGTGGAATGGAATGGAGAGGATTGGAAGGGATTAGAATGAAATTGAGAGGAGTGGACTGGAATGGAGTGGATATGAGAAGAATGGAAGAGAGAGGAATGGAGTGGAATGGAATGGAATTGTGTGGAATGAAAAGGAATGGAGAGGAATGCAATGTAATGGAGTGGAATGGAATGGAATTGAATGTAATGGAATAGAGTGGAGAGGAATGGAATGGAATGAAATGGAGTGGAATGTAGAGGATGGAATGGAATGGAGAGGAATGGAATGGAATGGATCGAAAAAGAATGGAACGGAATGGAATATTGGGAAATGGAATGGACTGGATTAGAATGGAATGGAATGGAATGGAATGGAATGGAGAGGAATGGAATGGAATGGAGAGTAATGGAATGGAATGAACTGTAGTGAAATCGAATGGAGAGGAATGCAAAGGAATAGAGAGTAATGGAATGGAATGGAGATGAATGGCATGATCGGAGAAGACTGGAATGGAGAGGAATGGTATGGAATGGAGAGGAATGGAATGGAATGGAATGGAGACATAGAATGAAATGCAATCAAATAGAATGGAGAGGAATGGAATGGAATAGAATGGAATGAAATGGAGAGCAATGGAATGGAATGGAATGGAGATGAGGAAAGCAGAGAAATGGAATAGAATGGAATGAAATGTAATGGAATAGAGAGGAATGGAATAGAGAAGAATTGAATGGAGTGGATATGAATGGAATGGAATGAAATAGTATCAATTTGAATGGAATGGAATGGAAAGGAATGGAATGAAATGGAGAGAATTCGAATGGAATGGAGGTGAATAGAATGGAATGGAGTAGAGTGGAATAGAATAGAAAGGAATGGAATGGAATGCAGTGGAATGGAATGAAATGGAATGGAATGGAACAAAGAGGAAAGGAATGGAATGGAATGAAATTGAATGGAAGGGAAAAGAGTGGAATGGAATGCAATGGAAAGGAGAGGAATGGAAAGAAATGGAGTGGAATGGAGAAGAATGGAATAGAGAGGAGGGAGAGGAATGGAGTGGAATTGGGAGGAAAGCAACGGGATGGAGAGGAATGGAATGGAAAGGAGAGGAATAGAAAGGAATGGAATGGAATAGAAGGGAAAAGATTGGAACGGAATGGAATGGATTGAAATTTAGAGGAATGGAATTGAAAGGAGAGGAATGGAATGGAACGGAATGGAGTGAAACGGAATGGAATGGAATGGAATAATGGGAAATGGAATGGAGTGGATAAGAATGGAATGGAATGGAATTGAATGGAGAGGAATGGAAAAGTATGGAATGAAGAAGAATGGAATTGTACAAAGATGAATGGAACAGTATAGAGAGGAATGGAATGGAGAGGAATTGGAGCGGAATGGAATCGAGTGAAATTGAATGGCGAGGAATGCAAAGGAATAGAGAAGAATGGAATGGAATGGAGAGGAATAGAATGGAATGCAATGGAGAGAAATGGAATGGAATGGAGAGCAATGGAAGGGAATGTAATTGAATCAAATGGAGAGGATTGGAATGGAATGGAATGGAATGGAAAGGAATAGGACAGAATGGAATGGAGAGCAATGGAATGGGTTGAGATGGAGAAGAATGGAATTTAATGGAAAGGAATGAAATAGAAAGGAATGGATTAGAGAGGAATGGAATGGAAGGGAGTTGAAAAATGGAATGGAGTAGAGGGGAATGAAATAGGCAGGAACGGAATGGAATGGAATGGAGTGAAATTGAATGGAATGGAACAAACAGGAATGGAATGGAAAAGAGAGGAATGGAATGAAATGGAGGGAATGGAATAAAATGGAGAGGAATGGAATGGAATAGAGAGGAATGGAATAGAATGGAGAGGAATGTAATGGAGAGGAACGTAATGGAGAGGAATCGAATAGAATTGAATGGAGAGAAATGGAATACAAGGAAAGAGAAAGGAGAGGAATTGAATGGATTGGAGAGGAATGCATTGCAATGGAGAGGAATGGAATGGAATGGAATGGAACGGATGGAATGTAATGAAAGGAATGGAGAGGAATGGAATAGAGAGAAATGGAATAGAATGGAGGGTAATTGAATGGAATGGAGTGGATTTGAATGGAAAGGAATGGAATGCAGAGGAATCGAATGGAATGGAGTGGAGTGGAATGGAATGGAATGGAGTGGATTTTGAATGGAATGGAATGGAATTGCATGGAGAGTAATGGAATGGAG
>NW_007177639.1:0-316 GCF_000164805.1 Carlito syrichta
CATTTTCCTAATGACTAATAATGTTTTGAGGGATAATTTTAAGTCAACTTGACTGAGCTAAAAGATGCCAGATAGTTAGTAAAACACTGTTTCTGAGTGTGTCTGTGAGGGTGTATCTGGTGAAATAAGCTTTTGAATCTGTAGACTGAGTAAAGAAGATCTTCCCTCATGTGGATAGAAATCAACGAAACGAACACCCGACCCGGCTCTCTGGCGGCATTTTGGGAGTGTCCACATTCCTGGAGCACCGACTGACGGTTGGAGTCTCACTCTGTCACCCAACTGGAGTATAGTGGCATGCTCCCAGCCACCGCAG
>NW_007177640.1:0-639 GCF_000164805.1 Carlito syrichta
GGGAGTGTCCACATTCCTGGAGCACCGACTGACGGTTGGAGTCTCACTCTGTCACCCAACTGGAGTATAGTGGCATGCTCCCAGCCACCGCAGCTTCGACCTGCTGAGCTCCAGCGATCCTTCTGCCTCAGCCTTCTAAGAAGCTGGAACTACAGCCAAGATTTCGGGGTTTCCCCGTGGATCGAGCTGCATCTCAGAGGACAACTGACGGTCTCTGCCTAGGGCTACTCCCTAGGGAGGCAAGAAAGTCCCCAAAGGAAAGTTCGAACCGCCAGAGCCTGTAAGGGTGGGAGACAAAGTGCTTGGTTTCTTTGCTCTTTTCCTCTCTGACTGGCGACGTAACTCCACGAAGGACCTTGAAACTCCAACAGCTACGTTATGCCTTTCTGCGCCTTTGCCAAGATTTCGGGGTTCCCCCGTGGACCGAGCTGCATCTCAGAGGACAACTGACGGTCTCTGCCTAGGGCTACTCCCTAGGGAGGCAAGAAAGTCCCCAAAGGAAAGTTCGAACCGCCAGAGCCTGTAAGGGTGGGAGACAAAGTGCTTGGTTTCTTTGCTCTTTTCCTCTCTGACTGGCGAAGTAACTCCACGAAGGACCTTGAAACTCCCACAGCTACCTTATGCCTTTCTGCGCCTTTG
>NW_007177641.1:0-2431 GCF_000164805.1 Carlito syrichta
CTTAGCTACATAGCTACATAGACTGCTGGCTTTCCAGCAGACTTAACTACCTCACTACCTAGCTAACCTGCTGGTCAGCAAGAGGACTTAACTAGGTGACTTAAGTTGCTAGCCAAGTGGCTAGCCAGATGACTTAACTAGCTAGCGACTGTGCTAGGTCGCTGGCTAGCCAGCTGACTTAACTAACTGACTTAACTAGCTAGCCAGCTGATTTAACTAGCTGACTTAACCAGCTAGCCAGCTGGATAGCCAGATGACTTAGCTAGCTTGCTACCTAGCTATCCAGCTATTTGGACAGATGACTTAACTAGTTGACTTAACCAGCAAGCCAGCTGTCTATCCAGCTGATTCAACTAGCTGATTTAACTATTTAGGCAGCTTGCTAGCCAGCTGACTTACCTAGCTCTCTACCTACCTACATAGCTGGCAAGTCAGCTGATTTAACCAGCTGAATTAATTGCCTAGACAATTGGCCAGCCAACTAACTTCAGTAGCTCGCTACTTAGGTTGCCATCTGATTTAACTAGCTGACTTAAACTGCTGGCCTGCTTCCTAGTCATCTGAATTAACTAGATTTCTATATATCTAGCCACCTGACTAGCCAGCTGACTTAACTAGGTGACTTAACTAGCTGACTGTCTAGTCAGCTGACTTAAATAGATAGCTACCTGGTTAGTTAGATGGCTAGCCAGCTGGCTTAACTATCTAGCTATTTGGCTGACTGAGGGACTAGGCAGCCGACTAGGTTGCTAGCAGGCTGGCCAGCTGGCTAGCCTGCCAGCTTATATAGCCAGCCAGCTGGCTGGACAGTCGGATAGTCAAGCAGCTTAATTAGCCAGTCACCCTGCTGGTCAGCCGGCTAGCAAGGTAGCTTAACTAGCCTGCCACCTACATGACCAGCCTGATAACCAACCGAATTAACTAGCTGACTTAACTAGATATCCATCCGGGTAGCGAGCTGGCTTAACTAGTTCACCACCTAGCCAGCCAGCCGGTAAGTCAGCTCACTTAACTCACTGACTTAACCAGCTAGCCAACCAGCTAGCCAGCAAACTTAATTAGCTAGCTACCTACCTAGCCTGGTGGCTAGCCAGCTGACTTAACTAGCTAGCTACCTAGCTAGCCAGATGGCTAGCTACTTGAATTAACTAGCTGACTTAATCAGCTAGCCAGCAGGCTAGCCAGCTGTCTCAACTATGTGACATAACTCGTTAGCCAGATGGCTAGGCAGCTGACTTAACTAGCTGACATCACTAGCTAGCCAGGTGGCTAGCCAGCTGACTTAACTAGTTAGCTGGCTTGTCAGCTGAATTAACTACCTAGTTAACCAACTGACAAATGAGCTGACTTAACTAGGTGACTTATCTAGCATGCCAGCTGGCTAGCCAGGTGACTTGACTAGCTACATACCCAACTAGGTAGCTGGCTACCCAGGTGACTTAACTAGCTGACTTAAATACCTAGCCAACTGACTTAACTCGCTGACTTAACTAGTTAGCTACCCACATAACCAGCTGACATTAATAGCTGAAATAATTAGCTTTCTACATAGCTAGCTATTTAGCTAGCTAGCCGACTTAACCAGCTGACTTAACTAGCTAGCTAGCTGATATAAACAGCTGACAACTAGCTAGATACCTAGCTCCCCAGTTGACTTAACTAGCTGAAATAACTAGATAGCCAGCTGTCTAGCCATCTGACTTGACTAGCTTTTTAATTAGCTAGCAAACTGGCTGGCCAACTGACTTAATGAGGTGATTTAACTAGCTAGCCAGTTGGTTTTCAGGTGATTTAACTAGGTGCTTAACGAGCTAGGCAGCTGGCCAGCCATGTGACTAGACTAGCTGACTTATCTAGTTAACCATCTGGCTAGCCAGCTGACTTAACTAGCTCTCTACCTCTAGTTATCTGGATGGCCTGATGACTTGACTAGCTGACTTAATTTGCTGTACAGCTGGCTAGCCAACAGAATTAACTAGGTCACTAACTAGCTAACCAGCTGGCAAGTTAGCTGAATTAACTAGCTGTCTTAAATAACTGGCCTGGTTTCTAGCCAGTTGAATTAACTAGCTTGCTACTTAGTCAGCCAACTGGTAATCCAGGTGAATTAACTGGTGTATTATCTAGCTAGCCAGCTGTCTAGCCAGCTGAATTAACTAGCAAGCTACCTAGCTAGCCAGCTGGCTAGTCAGCTGACTTAACTATGTGACTTAACTATATGGCCATCTGGCTATACAGCTGACATAACTAACTAACTAGCTAGCAAGCTGGCTAGCCATCTGACTTAACTAGCTGACTTAACTACCTAACCAGCTGGTTAGCAAGCGGATTTGATTGCCTAACTACCTTGCTAGCCAGCATGCTAGCCAGCTGACTTAACTAGCTGACTTAACGAAGTAGCTAGCTGGCTAGACAGAAGACTTAACTAGCT
>NW_007177642.1:0-3371 GCF_000164805.1 Carlito syrichta
CTTAGCTACATAGCTACATAGACTGCTGGCTTTCCAGCAGACTTAACTACCTCACTACCTAGCTAACCTGCTGGTCAGCAAGTCGACTTAACTAGGTGACTTAAGTTGCTAGCCAAGTGGCTAGCCAGATGACTTAACTAGCTAGCGACTGTGCTAGGTCGCTGGCTAGCCAGCTGACTTAACTAACTGACTTAACTAGCTAGCCAGCTGATTTAACTAGCTGACTTAACCAGCTAGCCAGCTGGATAGCCAGATGACTTAGCTAGCTTGCTACCTAGCTATCCAGCTATTTGGACAGATGACTTAACTAGTTGACTTAACCAGCAAGCCAGCTGGCTATCCAGCTGATTCAACTAGCTGATTTAACTATTTAGGCAGCTTGCTAGCCAGCTGACTTACCTAGCTCTCTACCTACCAGATAGCTGGCAAGTCAGCTGATTTAACCAGCTGAATTAATTGCCTAGACAATTGGCCAGCCAACTAACTTCAGTAGCTCGCTACTTAGGTTGCCATCTGATTTAACTAGCTGACTTAAACTGCTGGCCTGCTTCCTAGTCATCTGAATTAACTAGATTTCTATATATCTAGCCACCTGACTAGCCAGCTGACTTAACTAGGTGACTTAACTAGCTGGCCAGCTGTCTAGTCAGCTGACTTAAATAGATAGCTACCTGGTTAGTTAGATGGCTAGCCAGCTGGCTTAACTATCTAGCTATTTGGCTGACTGAGTGACTAGGCAGCCGACTAGGTTGCTAGCAGGCTGGCCAGCTGGCTAGCCTGCCAGCTTATATAGCCAGCCAGCTGGCTGGACAGTCGGATAGTCAAGCAGCTTAATTAGCTAGTCACCCTGTTGGTCAGCCGGCTAGCAAGGTAGCTTAACTAGCCTGCCACCTACATGACCAGCCTGATAACCAGTCGACTTAGCTAGCTGACTTAACTAGATATCCATCCGGGTAGCGAGCTGGCTTAACTAGTTCACCACCTAGCCAGCCAGCCGGTAAGTCAGCTCACTTAACTCACTGACTTAACCAGCTAGCCAACCAGCTAGCCAGCAAACTTAATTAGCTAGCTACCTACCTAGCCTGGTGGCTAGCCAGCTGACTTAACTAGCTAGCTACCTAGCTAGCCAGATGGCTAGCTACTTGAATTAACTAGCTGACTTAATCAGCTAGCCAGCAGGCTAGCCAGCTGTCTCAACTATGTGACATAACTCGTTAGCCAGATGGCTAGGCAGCTGACTTAACTAGCTGACATCACTAGCTAGCCAGGTGGCTAGCCAGCTGACTTAACTAGTTAGCTGGCTTGTCAGCTGAATTAACTACCTAGTTAACCAACTGACAAATGAGCTGACTTAACTAGGTGACTTATCTAGCATGCCAGCTGGCTAGCCAGGTGACTTGACTAGCTACATACCCAACTAGGTAGCTGGCTACCCAGGTGACTTAACTAGCTGACTTAAATACCTAGCCAACTGACTTAACTCGCTGACTTAACTAGTTAGCTACCCACATAACCAGCTGACATTAATAGCTGAAATAATTAGCTTTCTACATAGCTAGCTATTTAGCTAGCTAGCCGACTTAACCAGCTGACTTAACTAGCTAGCTAGCTGATATAAACAGCTGACAACTAGCTAGATACCTAGCTCCCCAGTTGACTTAACTAGCTGAAATAACTAGATAGCCAGCTGTCTAGCCATCTGACTTGACTAGCTTTTTAATTAGCTAGCAAACTGACTGGCCAACTGACTTAATGAGGTGATTTAACTAGCTAGCCAGTTGGTTTTCAGGTGATTTAACTAGGTGCTTAACGAGCTAGGCAGCTGGCCAGCCATGTGACTAGACTAGCTGACTTATCTAGTTAACCAGCTGGCTAGCCAGCTGACTTAACTAGCTCTCTACCTCTAGCTATCTGGATGGCCTGATAACTTGACTAGCTGACTTAATTTGCTGTACAGCTGGTTCGCCAACAGACTTAACTAGATCACTAACTAGTTAGCCAGCTGGCAAGTTAGCTGATTAACTAGCTATCTTAAATAACTGGCCTGGTTTCTAGCCAGTTGAATTAACTAGCTTGCTATTTATTCAGCCAACTGGCAATCCAGGTGAATTAACTGGTGTATTATCTAGCTAGCCAGCTGTCTAGCCAGCTGAATTAACTAGCAAGCTACCTAGCTAGCCAGCTGGTTAGTCAGCTGACTTAACTATGTGACTTAACTAGACGGCCATCTGGCTATACAGCTGACATAACTAACTAACTAACTAGCTAGCAAGTTGGCTAGCCATCTGACTTAACTAGCTGACTTAACTACCTAACCAGCTGGTTAGCAAGCGGATTTGATTGCCTAACTACCTTGCTAGCCAGCATGCTAGCCAGCTGACTTAACTAGCTGACTTAACGAAGTAGCTAGCTGGCTAGACAGAAGACTTAACTAGCTAGCTACCTAGCTAGACAGCTGGATAGCCAGCTGACTTATCTAGGTGACATAACTAGACCACTGATGGGTAGCCAGCAGTATTAACTAGCTACCTGCATACATAGCCCACTTGCTTGCCAACTGATTTAACTACCTAACTACCTAGCTAACCAGCTCGCAAGCCAGTTGACTTAGCTAGCTAGTTATCTACTAGGTTCATGGCTAGCAAGCTGAGTTAACAAACTGAATTAACTAGCTAGACAGCTGACTTGACTAGCTGACTTAGCTAGCTAGCTACCTAGCTAGCCAGCTGACTTAACTAGCTAGCTACCTAGCTACCCAGCTCACCAGCCAGCTGACTTAACTCACTGACTTAACCAGCTAGCCTGCTGGGAAGCCCGCTGACATAACTAGCTGACTTAACCAGCTACCTATTTGGCCAGCCAGCTGACTGAACTCACTGACATCATTATCTAGCCAGGTAGCTATCTAGCTGGCTTATCTAGTTAGCTACCTACCTGGACATTTGCCTTCCAGTTCTCTTAGCCAGCTGAATTAATCAGCTAGCTGGCTAGCTAGCCAACTGACTTACCTATCTCCCTACCTAGGTAGCAAACTGGCCAGCCAGTTGACTGAACTAGCTGACTTAACTAGCTAGCTACTTATCTAGTCAGCTGACATAAATAGTTATCTAACTAGCTAGCTACGTAGCTAACCAGCTGACTTAAAGTGTTAGCTAACTAGCTAGTTACCTAGCTAAGAAGTTGACATAAATAGTTAGCTTCCTTGCTAGCTACCTGACTTAACCAGGTAGCTAACTAGTTAGCTTACTCATTATCTAACCTGCTAGCTAGCTGACTTAATCATCTGACTTAACCCTTTAGCTAACAAGCTAGCTAGCTGACTCAACCATCTGACTTAACTCGTTAGCTAACTAGCTAGCTAGCTGACTCAT
>NW_007177643.1:0-676 GCF_000164805.1 Carlito syrichta
GTGATTCATACATCATGGAATTGTAATTGTTCACTGGGAACCTGAAAGTCTTGTGATGGTACATGATTTGTAAAGCGTGTTACACATCAATGAACTTGTACGCCCCCAGCAAGTAATTGTCACACTGCTGGAGATTATAGAAAATGGTATATAAGTTGGAAAAGGTTTGAATAAAATTGGCTTCAGTCTTGGCCAGACTGTTCCCAGAAGAGCTGCCTCCGTGTGGTTTCTTCTCTCCGTTCTGATTCACCGGTGCGGTCCTAACCCCCCCCCGGTCAGTGCAGGTCACCGACAGCTTTGGCGCCCGAACCCAGGGACCAGACTCCGGTAATTATAAATATATGTTCCCCAGTTTGTTTCTCTTGTTTCAGGACGGACCTTGCCTTAGGGTGCTGCAGCCCCCCCGGAGTGCGCGGGTTGATAGGCAAGTCAGTGTTTAGCGTCGCCGACGGACTGTGCGACTTATCGCCGTGTAGAGCGATTCAATCTTTGTAAAATTACTGTAAAATTACTGTATATTGTGTGTATTGTTTGTTATTACAGTTATGGGGAACTGCGGCTCCAAGGAAAAGAGAGCCTATATTCGTATTATGTGTAAAGCTTTGAAACATAAAGGGGTAAAGGTAAGTAGAGATAAAGTAAATTCTCTTTCTAGATTTTGTACAGAAAGTTAATC
>NW_007177644.1:0-737 GCF_000164805.1 Carlito syrichta
CAGCTAAAGAAAATGACTCTGGAGACCAGTTATCTCCTGGTGACGATGCAGAATTGAATGAAGAAGCAGCTAAGTATAAGAATCCAGATTGGCCAGATTTTTCTTTCCCTGTGGTTTCTAAAAATAAGTCTCTGCTACCATCTAGTGGCCAAAGGGTAGAACTACCTAAAAAATATTTACCGGGAATTCAAGGAACTATACAAAAGGCTTTAGAATCAGAAGACTCTCTTCAGTGTTTGCCTGTTGACATAGAATTTGAACCCCCTAAATGGGAACCTATATCAATGAAATTATTAAAAGACTTAAAAGCTGCTTGTCATGATTATGGCCCAACAGCACCGCATACACTAGCCTTCTTAGATGGGCTACGTGCTTGGTGGATGACTCCTTATGATTGGTTTCAAGTGGCTAAAGGATGTTTGACAGGAGGACAATTTGTGCTAAGGAAAATGGAGAATGTTACATGACCTCAGAAAAATAAATAATACTATGGAAACTATGGGTGCTTTACAACCAGGATTGCCATCTCCTGTAGCAGTGCCCGATAAATATCATATTATTGTTTATAGACCTTCAAGATTGTTTTTTCACTATTCCTTTGGCTTCTCAGGATAAGCAGAGATTTGCATTTAGTATTCCATCTCCCAATTTGAATAAGGCCTCATCAGAGGTTTCAATGGACAGTTTTGCCTCAAGGGATGAAAACAGTCCAACTTTATGTCAAAGTATGTTGATGC
>NW_007177645.1:0-712 GCF_000164805.1 Carlito syrichta
CCCGAGAGTGGTGTGGAGGCCAGACATGGGGGCTCACAACTGTTATCCCAGCTCTCTGGTAGGCCGAGGCAAAAGGATGTCCTGAGCCCCTGGGTTCGAGACCATCCTAGGCATCTTGGTGAGACCTCATCTTTACAAGAAGACAAAAAAATGAACCAAGCTTGCTGGCACAGGGCTTTCATTTGGACAATTTGAAAGGCCGCTATGGGAGGATCCCCAGTGCCCAGTTGGTGGAAGGCCACAGTGACCAAGAGTGGGGCCCAGTGCTACAGCCTGGGTTACAGAGTGGGACTCCAACTCAGAATATTAATACCAACCACAACCACCACCACAAACACAGGCCAGGCAGGCTCAGCCTGGCATCCTGGCCCTACGGAGGCCCAGGCAAGTGGATAGCAGGAGCCTGCTGGTTCAACACCACCCCGGGACATGGGGTAGAACCTTGTATCTGCCATCAAAAATAAATTCAAAGATTATCCAGGTGTGGTGGTGCAGGCCTGTGCTTCCAGTCACTCTGGGGATTGAGATGGGACAATCACTTGAGCCCAGCAGGTGGAGTCCACGGTGGCTGTGAGCATGCCCCTGCTCTTCGGTCTTACAAAGTGGGAATCCAACTCCAAATAATAATAATCATCCCTACCACCACCACCACCACCCCTACCACCCAGAGCGAGGAGTTACCCTCGGGGATGGGAGAGGAAAATACACTGAC
>NW_007177646.1:0-822 GCF_000164805.1 Carlito syrichta
CAAACTGCAATGCTACCCGTCCATCACCTTCATTCTCCCTACCTACTAGGGAAGCTGCAGACACCCTGCCACAGACACTTACTCTTTTCAGGTCTCAGCTCCTCCTCTCATTCCTGACTATGCCCACTTGGCTGCCAAATCCTCTATACTGTCTGGTGCTCCTAAGCTCACACCCTCTCCTTCAAGCCTCCTTCCAGGAGAAGGGAGTCCTCAATATCCAAGTGTATAGATGTTCTTCCTACTCTTTCCTTCCCTACCCTTCTTCCAGTCCCTCCAACCAAGACCTGTTGCAAGTCAGTTCATTTCAGGGCAGCCCTTTCCACCATCCCAGCCACACTTCAGACTCTGAGATCACTGACAAAGACACTACTCCCGCATCTAAGACTGTCATTTTCACATTTCCCCCTGGCCCCAAGTGAGCTCTTTCCCTATTTGCCCATATTCATGGCAGTGTGGAAAAGAGATGACCTGCGAAGGTATCAGTGGACATCTACCCACCTACATTTATTTCCCAAATTGAATCCCCGCCACAATTTTAGATTTCCCTTGGTCAAAAACCCAACCCTCGGCCCAGTTTTGGATCACCTACTGGGCAACTGCAGGGATCCTGTCTCCCCAGTGCCCCTGTTTTAGGAGTCTTCCCACTATGGCTCCTCCAGTGGCCTCCACTCTAGTGAGAAGCACCTCGGCAACATCATCACCCAAGCCTCCCTTCAACTCGAAAGGAAACCGTCCCTTCCTCCAAGGCTGTTATCCTCCAGTCTCCCCGCATCTGAGAGACAACATGCCATGCTCTGTGGGGCTGCCTGGTCTTGGGAGCAC
>NW_007177647.1:0-886 GCF_000164805.1 Carlito syrichta
CATCTTTAGACTGGGGTTTGGAAATCTGAAGTGGGATTGCAAGTATTTCTAGATCCCAATTGGTGTTGTATTATATTTCAAAAGACGTGAGTGATTTTGCATGATTTTAACAGAAAAAGGTGTTTAGGTCAATTGTCAAAGTAGATTTAACTATCTATTGATACCACAAATAATGCCTTTGTAAACAAACTCGTGAAAATGTTATCCCACAAAAATGGGTGAATATTTTTGTATTACTGTCCTGGTGGGTCAGACATGTAAGTACGTCTCTAATTTTATTTAAGGTTGCAAATTTATTCTCTTCTGAAGGTGTACTGTAGTGAATTTCTCCAGTGACACCTGAAATAACTTGTTTTCTCCAATCTCATCAACATAGTACGTTGTAAAACTTCTGGATTTTTGCAGTCATGTAGGTGAGAAATGATACATCCTAGTTTTAACATATTATTATTAGTGAGATGGAATATATTTTTTCAATAAGTTAAGAACTTTTTGCATTTCCTTCTTTGTTAACTATACTTATATTTTGTCTAATTTTCTCTCAGGTTCTCAATTTTTAAGAGCACACATACATGCATATATATGTATTTATATACTCATATATGCATATATTAACACACACATATGGGAGATTTCTATATACTTATTGTTTTCCTATTAACTTTGATTATGGTTATTTTATTTCAAACAGAAGTTCTTCAATGTTACAGGCCTGATGTTAGGAATCATTTTTGCTTATTGCTTCTGAATTTTGATTCCCAACTAGATTTTTGCATTTCTTTGCTACAAATATATACATGTTTCTGCTATCACAACTAATTTTTTTTTTCATTTTTACATTAAAGCAGATGATGGTCTGCGATGTTATCTAATTTTGTTCTTTTTT
>NW_007177648.1:0-846 GCF_000164805.1 Carlito syrichta
CCCGGCTAGTTTAGACTCTTACTGTACTCCCCTGGGCCTGGAAATTTATTGGCTATTCTCCTTGTTATTATTTGAACATGAATTATAAAATCAACTTGCTTAGCTCTAGGGAAAAAAACCCACCAAAAATGAATTGTTGGTATTTTTACTGAGATTGCATTACATTTGAGTTGCATGTTGGGAAAAACTGGTTTTTTTTTACGATACCATATCCATCATCATAATAGTGTCATAATAGTGTTTGTCACTTGTTAAATCTAATTTTGAGTCTTTTGAAAGTATTTTAAAGTTATACCTTAAATGTTTATATGTTTATTTTTAGGTTTAATTTTATAGATTTTTTTCTCGGTTTTGTAAGCATAAATCCTTCTATTATGACTTATAATTGGCTAATGTATTTAAGTATGAAGTCTATTGATTCCTTTTTTAAAAAGCAGTGATTATAGCAATATCATATGTTTAAAAATATGGTTCCTCTGAACTTCTTTATTCCACACATTTACTGTTTGCAAATGTGCACCTTGCCCTCTCCCTATTTAGATAGAACATTCTTAGTGCTCTAATCAATGTCCACTGATTTATGAGTTTTTTGCTTTGTCATTCAAGCAAAGAAAAATTTTAGGGCCCTTATGAACTACAGACCTACAGACCCTTTTCCCTCTGTTCCTTCCAAAGCTTTGTTTTTCGTTAGCATTGGTTAATTTTTTATGTATATTATCTCATTAAGGCTCAACTGAATGGTGGGATACTCTGCAGGTGTCCAGACTCTCCCTGTATAGCTCTCTTCTTGATGCTGCTTCACAAATCCTAGGCTCCTTGATTTCTTGGAGTGTGAGCTCTGTCTCC
>NW_007177649.1:0-865 GCF_000164805.1 Carlito syrichta
GGGGTTTGAGGGCAGCCTGAGAAACCTAGTGAGGAAAGAAAAGAAGACAGAAAGAAAGAATGAATGAAAACTATTCTCCTGCAAACCTTCCCCACCAGCCCCCCCACATGTGAGGGTCCACAATCTCTACACCTTCCATCCCCTATCCCCACAAATGACTGCCCCCACTTTGGTGTGGGAGTTCCTTAGGCTCCCTGGCCTTGGGCCTGCTCGCTTTACTCTCCGAGGTGAGAAATGTGATTCAGGCAGGTCGCACATCCGACTTGGCAATGAGGACCTTCCACCCTGAAAGGACAGGAATACAACCCTCACCCTGGGACATTCCTCCCCATCCCATTTTTTTTAAATCTAAAGCCAGTTGCCCTGTGAACACACCATGCACAGTTGAGAATCATCACGCACTGTACGATTCTGATGTTTTTGGAGACAGGTCTGGCTCTGTGGGCCAGGCCGGGGCACAGGGACACGACCATCATTCTCAGCCAGCTGGAGTGGCTGGGGCAACAGGAACCTCGACCCCAAAACCCTAAATTGGATGGGTGTGGATACGGGGTCTCTCTGTGTGGCCCGGGCTGGCCTTGGGCTCCCAGGCTCCAGCCATCCTCCTGCCTCGGACTCCCAGAGCACTGGGATTCCAGGCGTGGGCCTGCATGCCATGCCTTCTGGTTTGTTTTTGACAAAGGATCGAGGCCAGGCTCGGGGGTTTACCTTGTCATTTCAGCACTTTGGGAGGCCAAGGCCAGTGTACAGCCTGAGCCCAACCTCGAGTAACTAGGCGAGAACCCATCTCAACCCTCCATCCCCAATGAGCCAGACCTGTTGGCATACACCTATCATTCTGGCTCCTCAGAAGGCCAGAGAAATG
>NW_007177650.1:0-1070 GCF_000164805.1 Carlito syrichta
TAAATCTAAAGCCAGTTGCCCTGTGAACACACCATGCACAGTTGAGAATCATCACGCACTGTACGATTCTGATGTTTTTGGAGACAGGTCTGGCTCTGTGGGCCAGGCCGGGGCACAGGGACACGACCATCATTCTCAGCCAGCTGGAGTGGCTGGGGCAACAGGAACCTCGACCCCAAAACCCTAAATTGGATGGGTGTGGATACGGGGTCTCTCTGTGTGGCCCGGGCTGGCCTTGGGCTCCCAGGCTCCAGCCATCCTCCTGCCTCGGACTCCCAGAGCACTGGGATTCCAGGCGTGGGCCTGCATGCCATGCCTTCTGGTTTGTTTTTGACAAAGGATCGAGGCCAGGCTCGGGGGTTTACCTTGTCATTTCAGCACTTTGGGAGGCCAAGGCCAGTGTACAGCCTGAGCCCAACCTCGAGTAACTAGGCGAGAACCCATCTCAACCCTCCATCCCCAATGAGCCAGACCTGTTGGCATACACCTATCATTCTGGCTCCTCAGAAGGCCAGAGAAATGCTTACTGGAGCCTGGCGGGCCGAGAGAGTGGTGGCCACTAGCAATCCACTGCCTTAAAGCCTGGGTGACAGAGTGAGACTCTGAGTCAAAGCAAAGGAAAAAAGGGGAAAAAAAGAGAGTATCCATTTGTGTATGGAGATGGATCAACGTGATCAGACAGAGATAATTTAGGAAGGAGGCCCCAGCCTTGGTTCTAGAGTTGCTGAAAGATGGTGGATTGGCAGACAATCGGGTCATGGCTTTAGGAAGCTGAAGCATGTGACCACTGGAGCCCAGGTGTTCAAGACCAGCCTGTGCCACGAGGTGGGACCTCATCGTTCTCTGTAATGCAAACACTGGAGTCTTGCATAGTGGTGCCTGCAGTCCCAGCTACATGGGATGCAGTAGCCTACATCCAGGAGCACTCCTTGGCATCACCCCTGCCAACAGAATGTGCAAGTCCAGGCCAGGGACTGTGAGTCACAGCCATCAGTCCCATGCTCTGGGAGGCTGAGGCGGGAGGTTGCCTGAGCCCAGTGGTGGGAGACCAGCTGAGCAACATGGTGTTG
>NW_007177651.1:0-773 GCF_000164805.1 Carlito syrichta
TCATGCTGAGCTAGGGGACTGTGTGAGCAGAAGTGCATCATGATGCAAATGTCAAAGACTCACTGTTGTTACACAGTGTTTCTGGAATACAAGGTTGGTCCTTTTCCAAAGTAGGAGTCACCAACTATGGTTGCTTCACTGGACCAGGTCCATGGAATTCCTCCTGCCTTCATCCCCAAACCCATCTTTTGCCATTTGCTTCACATGGTGTTATCAGTTTCACACATCCCCAGTGACATAGTGATAGTCTCCCTCTCAACCACATTACTGAATCATGCTTATGCTTACTTCTTAAGTACCCAAGTCTTACAGGTATGCCTGCTTTTGCAAAAACCTAGAATTCCTTGATGCATAAATGTTGAACAGGGGCAAATGGGGAAAAACCTTCTCTAACAAAACATTATTTTTTAAAAATAAAAAGGAACTATATAAATGAACTACTGTAAAATATTCTGCAGAGTGACAATCTTCAACTGTAATTCACAACTGCCTAAACATTTCTGTCAGGCATAGACTGTGACAGCCACATGAATGGCAGTCTTTATCATGCAAAGAAATAGAGATTAGCTTGCTGACAGCAGCCACATTCTCTAACGTAGGCATTTCACTCCTTCTCCCAGAATTAACAAGAATGTGTGGATTTATTAAACTGGGATTTTACAAATGCTGGATTGTGGTGGTTTCTTCTAGAGGCAGAGTGTGTTTCCTTGGAGTGTTTTCATAGACTCTGTTTCCTTGACTGGTTGCTTACTAACCAGTTCCATGCATGATTT
>NW_007177652.1:0-704 GCF_000164805.1 Carlito syrichta
CATTGCTTCTGCAATATTTTTCTGAAAGTTCTACATAACCCAGTAAGACTAGCAAAAGTAATAAAGGTAAAAAATTTGGGAAAAAAGAATTTACATTGTCATTATTTGTTGACTATATGATTCCCCACTTTTAAAAGCACCTACCAAAGTAAGAAAAGTTAAAAGAGATTTCTTTCTTTCTTTGTTTTTGAGTTGGAGTCTCACTCTGTCTTCCAGGCTGGAGTGCAGTGGCACACTCACGGCCACCCCAGCATCGACCTGTTGGGCTCTGGTGATCCTCAGCTTCAGCCTTCCAAGTAGCTGGAATTATAGGCACATGTTACCACATCAAGTTAATTTTTGATCTATTGTAGAGATAATTTCTCACCAAGTTGCCCAAGCTGGTCTTGACTCCTGCGGGCTCAGGCAATCCACTCACCTCAGCCTCCCAAAGTGCTGGGATTACAGGCTGAGCCACAGAGCCTGGCTAAAAAGTGATTTCAATAAAATATATCAATTTAGTTACAGTATCAACAAATTATTAGAAAAATATGATTTCACAAATTACAGTCATGCATTACATTTTGGTCAGTGGCAGACCCCATATACAACAGTGGTCCCATAAGACTATAATGGAGCTCAAAAATTCTTATTTCCTAGTGACATTGTAACTGTCATACACTGTAGAGTAACATTCACATGTTTGTGGTAGCACCGATGTGAAC
>NW_007177653.1:0-815 GCF_000164805.1 Carlito syrichta
CAATTAGCCAGGTGTGGTAGCGCGTGCCTGTAGTAACAGCTACTTGGAAGGCTGAGGCAGAAGGATCGCCAGAGCCCAGCAGGTTGAGGCTACGGTGGCTGGAAGCGGCCACTGTACTCTAGTTAGGGCGACAGAATGAGACTCCAACTCAAAAATAATAATAATAATAATTGTGTATTAATAATAATAGTAACATATTAGCTATCATTTGTTACGCTCTTAGTTTGTGCCAGGCACTAAGCTAATTTATTTACAAGCATTTAATCCCCACAAGGGAGACTGGTACTATGATAACTCCCAGTTTTAGATGAGAAATTGAGGCCCAGAGTTGTAACTTGAACCAGGTTACCTAACTAATAAGTCTGTGTGGCACATACATATACACAAACATACAACTTAATTTGTCCACCATTCACAGACAAATATGCAAATGTGTGAATAATGTATAACTTTCTTATAACATTAATCCATAATTTCCACAAATGACTTCCAACATTTTTGTCAGTATCATCAGAGAGAGAGAGTCAGAAACAGCAGTCTTGAGTACAGTAACTGGCATATGGAAGGCATAGTTGTTTCTCTCCTCTTAAAGCGTGTGAGGTATTTTGTATTGTTCAGAGCTGCAGCCTCAGCTCAGAATAGTAGTTGGTACATCAAAGGTGGTCCACATCAGTGGGAGGAATCATGTTTAATGAGGAAGAAACAGTGACTTATGTAACAACTAGGTTATGGCCACGCATGTAAACAGAAGAGAACAGTTAAGGTCTAGAAGTCAATTTTATATGAAATAAGATAAATAATTTAGACACATTATT
>NW_007177654.1:0-1485 GCF_000164805.1 Carlito syrichta
TAGCCAGGTGTGGTAGCGCGTGCCTGTAGTAACAGCTACTTGGAAGGCTGAGGCAGAAGGATCGCCAGAGCCCAGCAGGTTGAGGCTACGGTGGCTGGAAGCGGCCACTGTACTCTAGTCAGGGCGACAGAATGAGACTCCAACTCAAAAATAATAATAATAATAATTGTGTATTAATAATAATAGTAACATATTAGCTATCATTTGTTACGCTCTTAGTTTGTGCCAGGCACTAAGCTAATTTATTTACAAGCATTTAATCCCCACAAGGGAGACTGGTACTATGATAACTCCCAGTTTTAGATGAGAAATTGAGGCCCAGAGTTGTAACTTGAACCAGGTTACCTAACTAATAAGTCTGTGTGGCACATACATATACACAAACATACAACTTAATTTGTCCACCATTCACAGACAAATATGCAAATGTGTGAATAATGTATAACTTTCTTATAACATTAATCCATAATTTCCACAAATGACTTCCAACATTTTTGTCAGTATCATCAGAGAGAAAGAGTCAGAAACAGCAGTCTTGAGTACAGTAACTGGCATATGGAAGGCATAGTTGTTTCTCTCCTCTTAAAGCGTGTGAGGTATTTTGTATTGTTCAGAGCTGCAGCCTCAGCTCAGAATAGTAGTTGGTACATCAAAGGTGGTCCACATCAGTGGGAGGAATCATGTTTAATGAGGAAGAAACAGTGACTTATGTAACAACTAGGTTATGGCCACGCATGTAAACAGAAGAGAACAGTTAAGGTCTAGAAGTCAATTTTATATGAATAGATAAATAATTTAGACAACATTATTTGACCTAATTATTTAGATAAATGTCTGGATTTCTTAAAATTTGCAAAACAATTATTCCGAATAGTTCTGCTTTCAGTATCAATGCATTTTAAAATCATGTTATTTCTGAACTCAATTGTCCAACTAACTTTACACCTACCATACAACTAACTCCCATTTGTAGAAACCTTAACACTGGCAAAGCACTCCCATACATGTTGTCTCTGAGCCTATATAATCACAAGTGGGTATGGACCATTCACTCACTGCTTCCTGAACACAAGCTTGGGAACAGGTCTGGTCCATGATGAAGCACCCATAGATCCTTCTGCATCTGAGAAGTCCATGGGTAGACCTAGATCCCACAGCCTCTGCGGATCTAGGTGATGATATCAGCACAAGATTTATGTTTCCATCCTCAAGCTGACCTTTGTCTGAGGTGGCTTCATTTGTGGTGGTTCTCTCAGTTTCTCCAAATTTACATTCAATAATATTAGTGGTAAGAGAGATTATTTCTAAGAACTGCAGCAGAATGATGAGACTTGAGCTGAGGATAAAACAGCCCCACTCCAAACACATAATGGATTGTGAATGAGCTCTTCCACCAAAGAACAATTATAGTACAGAAGCAATCATGTGCAGTACACCTGACTTGTCCCATCTCCCTCAAAAGGAACATGCCTTCCCCCCTCATTT
>NW_007177655.1:0-786 GCF_000164805.1 Carlito syrichta
CAGAAGCATCATGTGCAGTACACCTGGCTTGTCCCACCTCCCTCAAAAGGAACATGCCTTCCCCCTCATTTTGTAATTATACCTAGCACTTACTCATTCTCATTTATGGTTGATATTTTGCTTTACACAGTGACTACTCCTTTGCATTACTATATAAGACATCAGTTTTTCTATTTTAAAATAATGGTTTTTGGCTGATGTAAATGTTCTATATTTGAATTATGGCAATAGTTACACAGGTATCACACCTGTCATAATTCATGGGTGCATTTTATTGTATGTAAATTTTACCCCAATTAAGGGTAATTTTTAAAAAATAATGATGATGGTAATGTTAACGATATGTATTGTTTTGCTGTGTAGCAGGATCTGTGCTAAGCAATTTATTACATTTCCTGCTTTCATGTATACTACAAACCTGGGAAGTAGGTACTGCTATCATCCCCATTTTACAGGTAAGGAAACTAAGGCTTAAAGAAGTCAGGCACCTAGGGTCACATAGTACTGATACAGCTTGGCTTAGAATTCAAACCTTTTTTTTTTTTTTTTTCAGACAGGGTTTTGCTCTGTCACCCAGGCTGGAATGCAATGGTATGGTCACAGCTCACTGCAGCCTCAAATTCCTGGCCTCAAGGGCTGCTCCTGACCTAGCCTCTGGAGTAACTAGAACTATAGGCATGCACCACCACACCCAGCTAATTTTTTAAATTTTTTGTAGAAAATGCAAACATAGGTCTTGCTATTTAGTCCAGGCTGATTTTGAACTCCTAGGCTCAAATGATTCTC
>NW_007177656.1:0-753 GCF_000164805.1 Carlito syrichta
CTACATTTTCCTTTGTCTCCCATGACCTTTTAGTTGCATTTATTATTATTATTTTTTTGAGTTGGAGTCTCACTCTGTCTCCCAGACTGGAGTGCAGTAGCCATTCCTGGTCACCACAGCCTCGACTGCTGGGCTTCGGCGATCCTTCCACCTCAGCCTTCTGAGTAGCCGGAATTACAGGCACGCGCTACCACGCCCGGCTGATTTTTTTGATTTATTGTAGAGATGAGGTCTCGCTGCCCAGGCGGGTCTCAAACCCACGGGCTCAGGCAATCCACTCACCTCAGCCTCCCAAAGATGCCGGATTACAGGCTGAGCACCAAGCTGGCTTTAGTTGCATTTCTATGGATAGCCAAGTGGCTCCAAGTCTGGCCTGGAACCTGCTCATCCTAAGTGATTGTCCTGCTTAGCATAGATTGTCCTGCTTAGCATAGATGTTAAGATACACATAGTTTAGTCACTGTGATTAAGCACATGCTTGTGTGATTTAACTCAGACATTAACATATCCTGTGTGTATGTTTTCTCCTTTGTGAGATTTTTGTCCTATATAAGAGGCATGCGGTAAAATAAATTTGCTCTCTCTTGTTCCTTGCTATCTGAGAGGGAGTTCTCCCAATCCTGCTGTTTCTCTGTCTCTTTCTTTTCTCATTCCCTTCCCCTAACTCAGGCCCTGATCAGCGGAGGCTGGACCCCGCAGAGTGGTGTCTGAACAGGGACCTGAGTACTGGGAATTGGCATTGGCTGGAGAGGA
>NW_007177657.1:0-1012 GCF_000164805.1 Carlito syrichta
CCTGGTCACCACAGCCTCGACTGCTGGGCTCGGCGATCCTTCACTCAGCATCTGAGTAGCCGGAATTACAGGCACGCGCTACCACGCCCGGCTGATTTTTTTGATTTATTGTAGAGATGAGGTCTCGCTGCCCAGGCAGGTCTCAAACCCACGGGCTCAGGCAATCCACTCACCTCAGCCTCCCAAAGATGCCGGATTACAGGCTGAGCACCAAGCTGGCTTTAGTTGCATTTCTATGGATAGCCAAGTGGCTCCAAGTCTGGCCTGGAACCTGCTCATCCTAAGTGTTTGTCCTGCTTAGCATAGATTGTCCTGCTTAGCATAGATGTTAAGATACACATAGTTTAGTCACTGTGATTAAGCACATGCTTGTGTGATTTAACTCAGACATTAACATATCCTGTGTGTATGTTTTCCCCTTCGTGAGATTTTTGTCCTATATAAGAGGCATGCGGTAAAATAAATTTGCTCTCTCTTGTTCCTTGCTATCTGAGAGGGAGTTCTCCCAATCCTGCTGTTTCTCTGTCTCTTTCTTTTCTCATTCCCTTCCCCTAACTCAGGCCCTGATCAGCGGAGGCTGGACCCCGCAGAGTGGTGTCTGAACAGGGACCTGAGTACTGGGAATTGGCATTGGCTGGAGAGGAACCCTCATGGAGGCCAGTGTTTTTTGTGTGTAGCATTGAGATTCATGAGTAAGTAACCTAGTGAAAGGATTAATCTTTAGGAGTAAAACATGGGACATTTACATTCTAAGGAATGCACTCTCTTTGTGCAGATGTTGAAATCTATGTTGAAAGTTAGAGGAACTAAGGTTGCAGATAGACAGATAGATTTTCACAGTTTGTAGAGGAAGTATGTCCCTGGTTTCCTGAGGCTGGTACAGTTAACCTGATTACTTGAGGAAAAGTAGGTAGTTGTTTGAAGTATTATTATCAAGCGCATGGTCCTGAAGCTGTGCCAGTAGATGCTTTATCTCTGTGGAACCTAGTAAGAGATTGCTTAGAACCCTCTT
>NW_007177658.1:0-795 GCF_000164805.1 Carlito syrichta
CACATGCTGTGTGATTTAACTCAGACATTAACATATCCTGTGTGTATGTTTCCCCTTTGTGAGATTTTTGTCCTATATAAGAGGCATGCGGTAAAATAAATTTGCTCTCTCTTGTTCCTTGCTATCTGAGAGGGAGTTTCTCCCAATCATGCTGTTTCTCTGTCTCTTTCTTTTTCTCATTCCCTTCCCCTAACTCAGGCCCTGATCAGCGGAGGCTGGACCCCGCAGAGTGGTGTCTGAACAGGGACCTGAGTACTGGGAATTGGCATTGGCTGGAGAGGAACCCTCATGGAGGCCAGTGTTTTTTGTGTGTAGCATTGAGATTCATGAGTAAGTAACCTAGTGAAAGGATTAATCTTTAGGAGTAAAACATGGGACATTTACATTCTAAGGAATGCACTCTCTTTGTGCAGATGTTGAAATCTATGTTGAAAGTTAGAGGAACTAAGGTTGCAGATAGACAGATAGATTTTCACAGTTTGTACAGGAAGTATGTCCCTGGTTTCCTGAGGCTGGTACAGTTAACCTGATTACTTGAGGAAAAGTAGGTAGTTGTTTGAAGGATTATTATCAAGCGCATGGTCCTGAAGCTGTGCCAGTAGATGCTTTATCTCTGTGGAACCTAGTAAGAGATTGCTTAGAACCCTCTTCTGAGTCTCATAGAGCAGAACAGGCTCCTCCATCATTGCAGCATTCCCCCTCAGCTCCTGCTCTAGCTGCCCATGACAACTAGAAGGGACATCCTTGTAAAGATTTTCAACAAGAGCAGGATGAGGCTGCTTCTCAGTATCACAA
>NW_007177659.1:0-708 GCF_000164805.1 Carlito syrichta
GAGTACTGGGAATTGGCATTGGCTGGAGAGGAACCCTCATGGAGGCCAGTGTTTTTTGTGTGTAGCATTGAGATTCATGAGTAAGTAACCTAGTGAAAGGATTAATCTTTAGGAGTAAAACATGGGACATTTACATTCTAAGGAATGCACTCTCTTTGTGCAGATGTTGAAATCTATGTTGAAAGTTAGAGGAAATAAGGTTGCAGATAGACAGATAGATTTTCACAGTTTGTACAGGAAGTATGTCCCTGGTTTCCTGAGGCTGGTACAGTTAACCTGATTACTTGAGGAAAAGTAGGTAGTTGTTTGAAGGATTATTATCAAGCGCATGGTCCTGAAGCTGTGCCAGTAGATGCTTTATCTCTGTGGAACCTAGTAAGAGATTGCTTAGAACCCTCTTCTGAGTCTCATAGAGCAGAACAGGCTCCTCCATCATTGCAGCATTCCCCCTCAGCTCCTGCTCTAGCTGCCCATGACAACTAGAAGGGACATCCTTGTAAAGATTTTCAACAAGAGCAGGATGAGGCTGCTTCTCAGTATCACAATGATGAGATATTTGCGGCTACTCGAGCCTCTGTGACCAAGTTTTCCAAGGCTCCTAGCCTGCCTGCGAAAGAGGCTTAGCCTGCCTCTCTTTCTTTATCCTCTGATACATTTGCTCAACTTATGGAGTTGCTTACTGTTTTAGCTAGAAAGTGCTCAGTTTTG
>NW_007177660.1:0-1184 GCF_000164805.1 Carlito syrichta
AGGTAGAAGTCACATACAAACTGTCCTATGCAGAGGGCCATGACTTGGCTAGGAGGATGTGGATCGACTTAAGGGTTACTATTTCAGCGTCTGTTTCATCAGGATCCCTTGCTGTTAATGGTGATTTCATTCCTTGCCTTTTCTCTTCGGATTGGCACCAGGAGCGCATCTCCAAACTTCCTCTGTAACGTTTAGTAGCCTTAGCAAAACCTCCTTGCTCCTGTGGAAAGCTTCCTCATGTTGTTATTCAGAGGAACTGAACCATTCAATGGAACTGTGTTTCCACATACTACCCAGCTCAATTTTGGTTAAAAAGAGAAAAGATTGTAGTGAATTGAAGAAAAGGGAACACATGACAAAGTATATTCTTATAAAATCAAGTCTGCAGCCATTCAGGGGAGTAGAAGAAAGGACAGGAACAGAAACAAAGAGTAGATTGCCCATTATGCCTTTGCTTCTAAAGTTAAGATGCTGGACTCTAGCATCCAGTGGCTGTGGAAGAAAAACATGACCAATCACAGGTCCCAGTTATGAGTATGCTGTAGGAGGATAAAGAAGACTGTTTTCTGATTCTTTAGAATCAGCTTATGAGCTACTTGGCTTTAGCCAAAAGACTTTTCAGTCTTGGATGGAAAACTCAATTCAGACTACTAGAACCTAGCTGGGAGAGAAGGAGGCCAATCCAGGAGTAAAGGCATCAGGAAGAGGATAGAGCCAGGTCGTGTATATGGCCAGTCCTCCCGGTGATAACTAGTCGTGGGTCTTATCATTTTCAGGCACAACTTGGAATGATTTGACAGTTAACCTGTGAGCCCGACATGGTGGCGTGCATCTAAAATTCCTTCCAGCTACAAGGAAGGCTGAGTCCACCAGTTGGAGTCTGCGATGCCCATGAGCACCTCACTGCACTCTAGCCTGGGCGACAAGAGTGAGAATTCACACAAAAAAAGAAACAAGATGCCTACAACTCCTAAGACCCTCTTTCTATGATAAATGCCTCAAGGCCTGCTCTTGACTGCAAATGGCATGCCCTTGAACTACTCAACTCTGAGGAAACTGATACCCTGTCCCCCTCCTGCCTGTGCTGAGACCTCTTGGAAGCTGCTGACTCAGTCTTGGTCCCTCATTCCTCAGAAATTCCCAAATATCTGCATCTTGCTCTGGCTTGTGCCACTTCCGTTCAT
>NW_007177661.1:0-1410 GCF_000164805.1 Carlito syrichta
GTTTTCTGATTCTTTAGAATCAGCTTATGAGCTACTTGGCTTTAGCCAAAAGACTTTTCAGTCTTGGATGGAAAACTCAATTCAGACTACTAGAACCTAGCTGGGAGAGAAGGAGGCCAATCCAGGAGTAAAGGCATCAGGAAGAGGATAGAGCCAGGTCGTGTATATGGCCAGTCCTCCCGGTGATAACTAGTCGTGGGTCTTATCATTTTCAGGCACAACTTGGAATGATTTGACAGTTAACCTGTGAGCCCGACATGGTGGCGTGCATCTAAAATTCCTTCCAGCTACAAGGAAGGCTGAGTCCACCAGTTGGAGTCTGCGATGCCCATGAGCACCTCACTGCACTCTAGCCTGGGCGACAAGAGTGAGAATTCACACAAAAAAAGAAACAAGATGCCTACAACTCCTAGGACCCTCTTTCTATGATAAATGCCTCAAGGCCTGCTCTTGACTGCAAATGGCATGCCCTTGAACTACTCAAACTCTGAGGAAACTGAAACCCTGTCCCCCTCCTGCCTGTGCTGAGACCTCTTGGAAGCTGCTGACTCAGTCTTGGTCCCTCATTCCTCAGAAATTCCCCAAATTTCTGCATCTTGCTCTGGCTTGTGCCACTTCCGTTCATCCTTGCTTCCTCAATGGCTAGGGCATTGCAAAGATCTTTCCGACTCATCCATGAAACTTTGTCCTCACGATGGCGCTGTGGCTCCAGAGGACGCTCACAGGCCTGTCTGACACCCGCCCATCAACTTGGAAAAAAAAGGGCCATCAAACTCTCCTCCCTGTGAACCACCTTCAGTTTTTTTCTTCCTGAGCTCAACAAAGTTCCAGACACTTGGAAGGCTGAGCTGGAAGAATCGCCCGAGCCCAGGAGTTGGAGGCTGCAGTGTCTGTGACCGTCTACTCTGTGCGACAGAGTTAGACTCTGACTCTAACAATCAAACCCCAAAATAAAGAAAACAAACCCTTGAAAAATGAAAAATGAATAATGTTGGAAAAATCGTGAAGAAAGAGGCATTGCGTATTCTTTATCCTGTTAGAAGTGTGAGTTAGGTTTTAAAATTGTGAAACGCTTTGGGGTTAGCTGTACATGTGCTAACAGCCTACAGTATAGAAACTGCAATCTTAGGAATACATTTGAGAGAAATCATTCCCCTATGTAATGAAAAGACATGGACTATAACAGTTATGTCCTCATAGTTTCTTAGCTACGGTCTCAAACCCATACAAATGTTCATCCACAAGTTTGAAAAACATATTTGAGGGTCATCAGAAAATGACGAAAAATGAATAATGGACATTAACATGGTTGCATGTAGAAAACCAAATTTTTATCTAAACCAAATTCATGCTTACCATGATATGACCTCATGTACTGCGATAAAGAGTAAACAAGCTACTTTTTTGGAA
>NW_007177662.1:0-787 GCF_000164805.1 Carlito syrichta
CTATTATTTTCTTATGTAGAAAACAAAAAAGTGCAACTACAACTCATTTTTCCAAGAATACTAACATATACTATTGTCCATGTAATTATCTTTATTGAGGTCTTTATTTCTTCATACAGTTTTGAGCATGTCAGTGTTTTTCATTTCACCCCACAGGACTTTCTTGGTATTTTTTGCAAGTCAGGTCTAGTGTTAACAAACTCCCTTAGCTTTTGTTTATCTGGGAAAGTTATAATTTCCCCTCACTTTTCAAGTACGATTTTGCTAAATATAGGGGTTTTGATTGACAACTTTTTTTTTTTTTTAGCACTTTGGATATATTTGCTTATTGCCTTCTAGATCCTATAATTTCTGCTGAGAAATCTGCTAACAATCTTAATGAGAATTTCTTGCATGATAGGAGTTGCTTCTCTCTCATTGCCTTCAATTCTCTCTCTTCCTTTGATTTTTCAAAATATGAATGTAATGTACCTCTGTATTGTTCTCTTTGAGTTCATCTTAGAGTTTATTGATCTCTTTGGATATTTATAGTCAAGTGTTACGTGCAAACTGAGTAGTTTTTATCCATTAACTTTTCAAACACTCTCTCTGTCTTTTTTTCTCTTTCTTCTCCTTCTGGTTCCTACAGTGCTTGTATTGGTTCGCTTAATAGTGTTCCATAAGTCTCTTAGGATATATTCACTTTTCCTCATTCTTTTTTCCTTCTGTTCCTCAGTCTTCATAATTTCCATTTTCCTATATTTACATTTGC
The DNA here is from genome assembly GCF_000164805.1 of Carlito syrichta. Taxonomy (NCBI): domain Eukaryota; kingdom Metazoa; phylum Chordata; class Mammalia; order Primates; family Tarsiidae; genus Carlito; species Carlito syrichta. The sequence goes on from NW_007177662.1 coordinate 752, forward strand.
TGATTTTATTTTTCCTGCTCTAATTCTGCCTTTAAA
>NW_007177663.1:0-5016 GCF_000164805.1 Carlito syrichta
GCTAACTTACTAGCTGACTAAACGAAGTAGCCAGCTGGCCAGCCAGCAGACTTAAGTAGCTACTTAACTAGCTAGACAGATTGATAGCCAGCTGGCTCAACCATAGCCCTCTGGCTTGCCAACTGATTTGACTATCTAATTACCTAGCTAACATTCTGGCCAGCAAGCTGAATTAACTACGTGAATCAACAAGCTTGCCAGGTGGCTAGCCAGTTGAGTTAACTAGCTAGGTATCTTGCTAGGTAGCTGGCTAGTCAGTTGACTTAACTAACTGACTTAACTAGCTAGATACCTGGATAACCAGCTGACTTAGCTAGCTGCTTAACTAGCTAGCTACCTACCTAGCTAGCTGGCTGGTCAGCTGACTTTAGCTGACTTAACTAGCTATGCAGCTGGCTGGCCTGCTGACTTAAATGGCTTACTTAACTAGCAAGCCAGCTGACTAGCCAGCTAAATTAACTAGCTGTCTTAACCAGCTAGCCAGCTGGTTAGCCAGCTGACTTAACTAGTTAGCTACCTAGCTAGCCAGCTGCAAAGCCAGCTGAATTAACTACCTGATGTTAATAACTAGTCAGCTGGCTAGTCAGCTGACTTAACTAGCTTGCTACCTAGCTAGCCAGCTGGCTAGCCAGCTGACCTAATTACCTACTTATCTTGCTGACTTGCAAGCTGTCTTAACTACCTAACTACCTAGCTATCCTGATGGCCAGCGAGCTGAGTTAAGTAGGTGACTTAACTAGCTAGCCAGCTGGCTAGCCAACTGACTTAAAGTTAGCTATCTTGCTTGGCAGCTGACTCTCCAGCTTACTTAAGTAACAGACTTAACTAGCTACCCAGCTGACTTAAATAGCTGACTTAACTAGCTAGCTACCCAGCTAGCCAGCTGACTTAACTAGCTGATTCAACTTGCTAACTACCTAGCTAGCTATCATATAGCTAGCTGACTTAACTACCTCACTTAAGTAACTAGCTAGCTGACAAATCAATCTGACTTAACTAACTAGCTGCCTAGATACACAGCTGACTTAACTAGCTGAAATAACTAGCGAGCCAGATGGCTACACATCTCATGTAACAAGCTTTGTAACTAGATAGCCAGCTGGTTAGACAACTGATTTAATGAGCTGGCTTAACTAGCTAGCCAGCTGATTAGCCAGCTGACTAAACAAGCTGACTTAACTAGCTGGCCAGCTGTCTATCCATGTGGCTTTATTGCCTAGCTAACTAGCTAGCAAGTTGCCTAGCCAGCTAACTTAACTAGCTGACTTAACAAATTAGCTATCTGGCTAGCAGCAGACTTAACTAGCTAGCTACCTAGCTAGACAGCTATATAGCCAGCTGACTTAACTAGCTGAGATAACTAGCTAGCCTGATGGTTAGCCAACTGACTTAACTAGCTAGCTACCTAAATTTCTCACTGGCTTGCCAGCTGACTTAACTACCTCACTACCAAGCTAAACAGCTGACCAGCGAGCTGACTGAACTAGGTGACTTAACTTGCTAGCCAGCTAGCTAGCAAGCTGACTTAACTAGCTAGATACCCTGCTAGGCAGCTGGTTTGCCAGCTGATTTACTAACTGACTTAACTAGGTAGCCAGTTGACTCTACTAGCTGACTTAACTAGCTAGCTAGCTGGCTGGCCAGCTGAATTGACTAGCTAGCTACCTACCTATCTAGGTAGCCAGCTGAACAACATAGCTGACTTAAATACCTACCTAGGTGCCATAACTAGCTTACTTATATAACTAGCTTCCTAGCTGGCCAACTGACTTAACTACAAAAAATAACTAGCTAGACAAGTGTCTAGCCATCTGAATTAACTATGTCTTTAACTAGCTAACCAGCTGGAGAGCCAAATGACTTAATGTGCTGACTTAACTAGCTAGCCTGCCGGTTGCCAGGTGACTTAACTAGCTGACAAATTGCTATCCAGCTGGTTGCCAGCAGACTTTACTAGCTGACTTAACTAGCTGGCTACCTATCTAGCCAGCTGGCTAGCCAGTTACTTACCTAGCTGACAAGCTAGCAAGCTGGCTAGCCACCTCACTTAACTTGCTAGCTATCAACAAAGCCAGCAGACTAGCCAGCTGAGTTAACTAAGTGACTTGAACAACTATTCTGCTGGCTAGCAAGCTGATTTATCTAGATAGCTACCTACCTAGCCAGCTGGTTAGACAGCTGACTAAACTGCTGACTTAACCAGCTAGCCAGTTGGCTAGTCAGCTGACTTAACTTGCTGACATCACTAGCTAGTCAGGTAGCTATCTAGCTGACTTAACTAGCTAGCTACCTACCTAACCAGTTGGCTAATGAGTTTTCTTAACTAGTTGAATTAACCAGCTATACAGTTGGCTAGCCAACTGTCTTAACTATCTCGCTACCTAGCTAGCCTTCTGGCTAGCCAGCTGACTTAAGTAGCTGCCTTAACTAGTAGCTACCTAGCTAGCCAGCTGACTTAAATGGTTAGCTAACTAGCTAGCTACCTAGTTAGCCAGCTGACTTAAATAGTTATCTAATTAGCTAGTTACCTAGCTAACAAGGTGACTTAAATAATAAGTTGCCTTGCTAGCTAGCTTACTTAACAAGTTAGATAACTGGTTAGCTAAGTCATTATCTAACGTTTTAGCTAGGTGAAATTAATCAACTGACTTATATTGTTAGCTAAAGAGCTGCCCAGCTTACTCAACCAGCTGGCTTAACTTGTTAGCTATGTAGCTATCTAGCTGACCATCCAGCTGACTTAACTCATTAGCTAACTACCTAGCCTAGTCAAATAGCTGACTCAACCCATTTGCTAACTAGCTAGCTAGCTGACTCAATCCTCTGAATTAACCCGTTAGTTAACTAGCTAACAACCTGATTCAGCCTGCTGACTTAACCATTTAGCTAACTATCTAGCTAGCTGTCTTAACCAGTTGACTAAATTAGAAGCTGACTTAACTAGCTGACTTAGATAGCTGACTTAACTACTTAGCTAGCTGACTTAACTGGCTGACTTAGCTAGTTAATTAACTGACTTAACTACATGTAATAAATAGTTAGCTAACTATTTAACTAGCTGAATAACCAGCTGACAACTAATTAACTAACTAGTTAGGTAGAATATTAAGTAGTTGAATTTAATAGTTAGCTATCTAGTGAGTTCTCTGACTTAGCTAGCTGACATAGTTAGCTAGCTAGTTAGCCAGCTGACTTAGCTAGCTGACTTAACTATTTGGCTAATTATATAATAGCTGACTTCACGAGTTGGTTAATGAGTTATATAACTGTTTTAACTAGTTGGTAAATAAGGTGAATAGCTGAATGAGCGAGTTGGTTAACGAGTTAGCTAGGTGATTTAACTTGTAGGTTAACGAGTTGACTGACTATTTAGCTGGTTTAACACATTGGCTGACTACTCGGCTGACTTGTTAGCAGGGTTAACAAGCTGGCCGACAAGTCGGCCGACTATTTAGCTGGGTTAACTAGTTGACTGATGAGTTTGCCCCCTATTTGGCTCAGTTAAGTAGTTGGCTGGCAAGATTCCTGACTTAGCTGACCTAACTAGTCTGCTGACTAATTATCTGACCTAACTTGTTGGCTGACACGTTGGCCCACTAGTTGGACGATTAGGTAGCTTACTTAATTAGTGGACCGGCTAGTAGGTCGAACGTTTAGCTGAATTGACTAGTCGGTCAAAGAGTGAGCCGACATGTGAGCTGACTTAATTAGTCACTCGTGAATGAGCCACCTGGTCAGCTGAATTAACTTGTTGACTGGCGAATGAGCCTATGTGTGCTCTGCCATAACTAGTCGACTGGTGAGTGATCTTACCTGTGAGCTGACTCAACTTGTCAGCTGGTGAGTAAATGACTAGTTATCTGACCTGTTGGCCTTCGAGCGAGCCAACACGTTAGTTGACCTGTTGGTTGGTGAGCTAGCTGACTAGTTTTCTGATCAGTTTCCATGCAAGCAAGCCTACTAGTTAACTAACCTGATGGAGAGCAAGGGAGTCAATTAGATAGCTTACCAGCTAGCAAGTTGCTACCTGACTAATTAGCTAAGTAACTAAATGATTTGCTAGCTGACTTAACTAGCTAGCTGACAAGCTAGCTGGCTATATAGCTGACAGAACTAGCTAGCAAACAAGCTATCTAGTTGTCTAGCTAGCTGACTTAACTAGCTATGCAACTGGCTAGTTAGCTGGCTAGCTGAATTATCTATCAAGCTGTCTAGCTAGCTGACTAGCTAGCAGACTTAACGGGCAAGCTGACTAGAAACCTGAGTAGCTAGCTGACTTAAGCTAGCTGAATATTTAGCTGAATTGCTAGCTCACTCAACTACTAACTGGCTAGCTACCTGTTTTAACTAGCTGACTAGCTAGTTGGCTGGCTAGCTGGCTTGCCAGCTGACATAACTAGCTAGCTACCTTGTTGGCTAGACGGCTAGACTGCTAGCTTAAATAGTTAGTTACCTGGCTGGCTGGCTGCCTAGGCAGCCGGCTAGCTTGCTAGCAGGTTGGCCAGCTTGCTTGTCAGCCGGCTTATATAGCCAGCCACCTTGCTAGTCAACTGGCAGGCCAGCCAGCTTAACTAGCTGGCCACCTACCTGACTAGCCTGCTAACCAACTGGCTTAACTTGCCAGCCACATAGCTAGTCAGTTGGCTAACCAGCTGACTTAACTAGTTGACTTAACTAGATGGCCTAATTTCTAGTCAGTTGAACTAACTAGCTTGCTACATAGCTAACCAGCTGGCTACCCAGTTTAATTTCTAGGTGACTTATCTAGTTAGCCTGTTGTCTAGTCAGCTGACTTAAATAGCAAGTAACCTAGGTAGGCAGCTGGCTAGTCATCTGACTTAACTTGGTCACTTAAGTATCTAGCCAGCTGGCTAGACAGCTGACATAACTAGCTAACTACCTAGATAGCATACTGGCTTGCCAGCTGACTTAATTAGCTGAATTAACTAGCTAGCCAGCTGGCTAGCCAGTGAACTTAATTGCCTAGCTACCTATTTAGCCAGCTGGCTAGCTAGC
>NW_007177664.1:0-732 GCF_000164805.1 Carlito syrichta
CTAGTTAGCTACTTAGCTAGCCAGCTGCAAAGCCAGCTCAATTAACTACCTGATGTAAATAACTAGCCAGCTGGCTAGTCAGCTGACTTAACTAGCTTGCTACCTAGCTAGCCAGCTGGCTAGCCAGCTGACCTAATTACCTACTTATCTTGCTGACTTGCAAGCTGTCTTAACTACCTAACTACCTAGCTATCCTGATGGCCAGCGAGCTGAGTTAAGTAGGTGACTTAACTAGCTAGCCAGCTGGCTAGCCAACTGACTTAAAGTTAGCTATCTTGCTTGGCAGCTGACTCTCCAGCTTACTTAAGTAACAGACTTAACTAGCTACCCAGCTGACTTAAATAACTGACTTAACTAGCTAGCTACCCAGCTAGCCAGCTGACTTAACTAGCTGATTCAACTTGCTAACTACCTAGCTAGCTATCATATAGCTAGCTGACTTAACTACCTCACTTATGTAACTAGCTAGCTGACAAATCAATCTGACTTAACTAACTAGCTGCCTAGATACACAGCTGACTTAACTAGCTGAAATAACTAGCGAGCCAGATGGCTACACATCTCATGTAACAAGCTTTGTAACTAGATAGCCAGCTGGTTAGACAACTGATTTAATGAGCTGGCTTAACTAGCTAGCCAGCTGATTAGCCAGCTGACTAAACAAGCTGACTTAACTAGCTGGCCAGCTGTCTATCCAGGTGACTTTATTGCCTAGCTAACTAGCTAGCAAGT
>NW_007177665.1:0-772 GCF_000164805.1 Carlito syrichta
CATCTTTGGAGGCTTTGCTTTAGTGACTTTGGAGCCACTGTCCTATCTCTCATGACTCGTATCTGTTTCTGCCCTTGGCCTTCTCTGAGGAGGGGTGGTGTTCGATGGCGTGATGGGCAGGAAGGAAGGTATAGTGACCTTTGGAACTGATTAACTGTTGTCCTGGTGAGCTGTCACCATGGAATATGGAAACTGGCAGGGAATTCTTGAGCCATTTTGCGCCCCACCCTTGTTGCTTGGCTACATGCTACCTAAATCGTTTCCAAGAGATGGCTGTTTTTTCACTTTCAAAGTCCCTTAGGGAATAAGAGTGAATGAATTTTTAGTTCGTTTTTAATGGCTTGTTACACAAAGCCAGAACAACCCCACACAATTCAACAGTCATTTTTTTTTACAAGCAGTGCATTTTCATTTCCTTGATCTGTCACTTGCTTTATTTAGTTACTAAATTTTGTGAAGTTTTTCTTTTTCTTCCTTCCTTTCCTTTCCTTTCCTTTCCTTTCCTTTCCTTTCCTTTCCTTTCCTTTCCTTTCCTTTCCTTTCCTTTCCTTTCCCTTCCTTCCTTCCTTCCTTCCTCCCTTCCTTTCTTTCTTCCTTTCCTTTCTTTCTTTTTTGTGATGGAGTCTCACTCTGTCACCCAGACTGGAGTGCAGTGGCCGCTCCTGGCCACCGCAGCCTCGACCTACTGGGCTCCGGCGATCCTTCCGCTTTAGCCTTCTGAGTAGCCGGAATTACAGACACGCGCTATCACGCCCGGCTAATTTTTTGATTT
>NW_007177666.1:0-776 GCF_000164805.1 Carlito syrichta
AGTTTGAGTTAATCAATCAGCAACCTGTATTCAGTATTCCTTTCATGTCTTGCTGTGTTTTACCTGAATGCTTTTCCTAATAGAATCGATTAGTTTGAAGGAAGCTACCAATGTTCATAGTTGAACCATCATTTTAGTACTCATTCCATTAACAGCTAACTCAGTAGTATTTAAACATTCCTGCATTTTTACTCTATGTAATATCCTGATGCCTTAGAAAGGTAGAGTACTGGGATTATGACCATGTTACTGATGGAGAACTAGAAAAACAAATTATATAATTTAAACAGGCAATAGGAACAAATTCAAACCTTGGTAATTTGACTCTAGTGAACATTTTCTTAGTCATTATATTCTATAGCCTCTTGATGACCTGGTAAATGATCTTTGCCAGTCCATAGTTTGACTTTGTAAAAGCCTCTTTAGCAAACATATTTATGGATGGTTTAGTTTAAGACATGAAATCTATAGGTAATTGATTGTCTGAAGCTTGTGTCATAGCCAACTTTTTCTCGGCTACTAAAATTGGTTTGTGATACCAGAGGGCACAAAATGCATGTCCACTTGTCACTGGTGACCTCTTTAGATACTATTCTAAGGACTGTGAATGAATATTTTATAATATAGTATGCTTTTAGGCACAATGTGTGATGAAATGTCTTATCTCTATTATACTCTATATTAAATTTTTTTAATTTACAAAAACATTTTTAATGAATTGGGCAATTGCTTCAAAATGTGCACCTTTTAGATTTAAAAAAGTAATGCCCATGATT
>NW_007177667.1:0-1025 GCF_000164805.1 Carlito syrichta
CATTCCCCTGAAACTGGAACTAGACAAGGATGCCCACTCTCTCCCCTCCTGTTCAACATAGTATTGGAAGTCCTGGCTAAAGCAATCAGAGAAGAAGAGGTAATCAGAGGTATTCAAATAGGAAAGGAGGAAGTCAAGTTATCTCTCTATGCAGATGATATGATGGTGTACCTTGAAAACCCAAGAAAATCTGTCAAAGGCCTCCTTACATTGATAAAAGCCTTTGACAAAATCTCAGGATACAAAATAAATGTACAAAAGACAATCGCATTTCTCTACACCAATAATAAACAAACAGAAACCCAAATAAAAAACACAGTTCCATTCACAATAGCCACCAAAAAAATGAAATACCTTGGCATCTTTCTAACCAGAGACGTGAAAGACCTTTACAATGAAAATTACAAAACACTGCTCAAAGAAATCAAAGCTGACATGAACAAGTGGAAAAATATCCCATGCTCATGGATCGGAAAAATCAACCTTGTGAAGATGTACCTTGGCATCTTTCTAACCAGAGACGTGAAAGACCTTTACAATGAAAATTACAAAACACTGCTCAAAGAAATCAAAGCTGACATGAACAAGTGGAAAAATATCCCATGCTCATGGATCGGAAAAATCAACCTTGTGAAGATGTCCATCTTACCTAAGGCAATCTACAAATTCAATGCAATACCCATTAAATTACCAACAACATTCTTCTCAGACCTAGAAAAAACAACACAGGAATTCATATGGAAACACAAACGTCCAAGAATATCCAGAACAATCCTCAGCAAAAGAAACAAAACAGGTGGTATCACAATACCAGATTTCAAACTTTACTATAAGGTTACAATCATCAAAACAGCTTGGTATTGGTACAGGAACAGGCATATAGATCAATGGAACAGAATTGAGATTCCAGAAGCAAAACCTCAATTTCTCAACCAAGTCATCTTCGACAAAGCCCCCACCACCTACCAATGGGGAGAGGAGAACCTATTCAGTAAATGGTGCTGGGAAAATTGGCTGACCACATG
>NW_007177668.1:0-842 GCF_000164805.1 Carlito syrichta
CTAATGATGAACTTATGGTACAAGTGTCACCAACTGGTGAAGAGTACTCTTGAAGGTCTTAGATGATCTTAGATTCGGAATGTAAAGCTGTAGCTACATGACACAAAGTGGTAGCTAAATAAACCCCTCCTTCTTGTGATTTCACTCTTGTTCATTTTCTTCATCTCTCTTTATCTCTTTTTTGTCATTTGGATTTGTTTCCATTTCATCTCAGATAGTGATAAACAACTGTCCTTTTTTGCAAGGACTAGAGTTTTCTGATGATTCAGCTGCTTAAGAAAGCATGAGACTGATGAAATTTTCTAATATGACATGAATAACCTTGGCTTTCCTTTGATCATTAGCTTCTAAGACGTCTTATGTGGGTTAGTGAGAATGTCACATGTTGACATGCTGAAATGTCCAGCAGCAAACTGCTTTGATGTAGAACTTCATTGTTGAAGGTGAGTGGGGGAAGCAGTGTAAAGTGGTGAAGGGCAGCTAGGCCTTGATGCTCTGTTAACAATATCAGAGCCACAAAAGATGTTTCCTTAGATTATTCATTTATTCTGACTCAACCTGCTGTTTAAAAATGGCAGCAGATCTGGTGCTTCACTCCCTAGGTTTTCTCAGATGAGGACACAGAAACTGCTCCTGCTCAGGCTCTCTTTCTCCCCTTTGTTCCGCGTGTGTGAATTTGAAGAATGTGGCTTATAGCTTGTATGAGAAAAAAAAATACAGGGTTTTTTTCTTAAATTCTAACATCTTGCAGGGAAGATTTTTAAAATATGCATTAAAATTTTCCCTTGGAATTTGACAGTAGCAATTTGGTTTATGTCACAGTGCTATGTGATCATAAAGTT
>NW_007177669.1:0-787 GCF_000164805.1 Carlito syrichta
TAGATGATCTTAGATTTGGAATGTAAAGCTGTAGCTACATGACACAAAGTGGTAGCTAAATAAACCCCTCCTTCTTGTGATTTCACTCTTGTTCATTTTCTTCATCTCTCTTTATCTCTTTTTTGTCAATTGGATTTGTTTCCATTTCATCTCAGATAGTGATAAACAACTGTCCTTTTTTGCAAGGACTAGAGTTTTCTGATGATTCAGCTGCTTAAGAAAGCATGAGACTGATGAAATTTTCTAATATGACATGAATAACCTTGGTTTTCCTTTGATCATTAGCTTCTAAGACGTCTTATGTGGGTTAGTGAGAATGTCACATGTTGACATGCTGAAATGTCCAGCAGCAAACTGCTTTGACGTAGAACTTCATTGTTGAAGGTGAGTGGGGGAAGCAGTGTAAAGTGGTGAAGGGCAGCTAGGCCTTGATGCTCTGTTAACAATATCAGAGCCACAAAAGATGTTTCCTTAGATTATTCATTTATTCTGACTCAACCTGTTGTTTAAAAATGGCAGCAGATCTGGTGCTTCACTCCCTAGGTTTTCTCAGATGAGGACACAGAAACTGCTCCTGCTCAGGCTCTCTTTCTCCCCTTTGTTCTGCGTGTGTGAATTTGAAGAATGTGGCTTATAGCTTGTATGAGAAAGAAAAATACAGGGTTTTTTTCCTAAATTCTAACATCTTGCAGGGAAGATTTTTTAAATATGCATTAAAATTTTCCCTTGGAATTTGACAGTAGCAATTTGGTTTATGTCACAGTGCTATGTGATCATAAAGTTTGCC
>NW_007177670.1:0-801 GCF_000164805.1 Carlito syrichta
GTGCTATGTGATCATAAAGTTTGCCATCAACAATATTCAATAAGTGCCACTTTGCTAGGGGCTTGCTGGTTGTGTCTGTGGTGGGTGGGTTAGTTCAAAAGTGCACAACATACAGTACTTCCCCTTTAGTGCGGCTGGTGGGGAAAAAACAGAGAGAGTGAGCTATCCATTCGCACTTAAGTCTAAAACTGTAGATAGAGGCTAATTTTGTGCATCTTGGGTAAACTAACTTTTTTAAGAACTGAAAAGAAATAATATTAGCTCTGAAAGTCAGATTAGTCTAGAAGCAGTGTGTGGTATACACTAATAGAAATTTGGAGTGTGGGGAGGAAAGTGATTAAGTGGTTCCTGAGTTAGACTTGGAATGGAGTAATATAAATTATAGCCAGAAGCAGATATTGAAGTCTGAAATAAAACTTGTCAAAGTCATTGATAGCATTTGGAGACTAATTATAGAAGTGACTTTGCAATATATGATATAAAAAGAATGAGTTTGCCAAAAATGAAGTGGAGTAGAATGGAATTCAGACTCTAAAGACTTGAAAGTTCTTTAGCATCTGACCAATATTGTGATCTTGAAAAGCCGCTTTGGAGACCTTAACTTTTTCCTGCCAAAGGTATCATGAAACAAACACATAATATTTTCAGAATATACAATTTGGGAGAAGATCTGAAAGATGTTTTGTATAAGCACACAGACACACATGGTGTTCCTTAAGTTGAGCAGAATGGTGGGGGAAACAGATTTACTTATAGGAGACATCATAATCCAGGGCAGGACCACAGTGAGAGACAAGGATG
>NW_007177671.1:0-771 GCF_000164805.1 Carlito syrichta
TAAACAGCTGTCTCTTTTAGAAAATGAACTGATTAAAAGGAATAAGTTTATATCTGATTGATTGCTTTATATGTTGCTTGTTAACTGGGGACTTTGGGAGAGGTCCGCTAATTTATTTGAAACATATTAAATGATATTAAATGATAGTTTATAATCAGTTTTCACTCGTGGGATATGGCTCCAAGGTCAACCAATTCCATCCCAAGTGGTATATCTTTATAGACAAGATAAAAAGCTGACTGAGTTTGGTATGCTTGTGTCTTCATCTCTTTTTTTTCACATATTGATATTTTTTTTTTAGATCACAGAATCCTACTTCTGGGTTTGCAGAAGCATATCTGTAAATAACAAATTCTGTACTGTACTTTGTTAATTTGGTAAATGTATGCATCATGATACATATTTAGGTAGAATAAAGGTAAAGATAAATTTAGCTATAATTGCTTTTATTAATAACATTTATGATTGAAGCTCAGCTAGTCTAATGATGGTCTCAAAAGGCAAAGGAGTAATTTGCTTTAAAAGCATAGCAAAACAAGTAATGAACAAGAGCATCCTAAATTTACCAAATAACCTTATTACTGCAAGATTAACCATTTTAAAAATAAGAAAGAAGAAAACAATTTTTTCGTATATCTTAAAAACTTAACAAACATTAGTGGGTACTAATCAAAATGTACAGGAGCTGGGTTTTTGAAAATATTTTCAGGGTTAAAATTTTGATCTGAAAAATATAGATTATTTCCAGCAAAAACAACTGGAAAAAACCAG
>NW_007177672.1:0-809 GCF_000164805.1 Carlito syrichta
CAGCTGTCTTTTAGAAAATGAACTGATAAAAAGGAATAAGTTTATATCTGATTGATTGCTTTATATGTTGCTTGTTAACTGGGGACTTTGGGAGAGGTCCCTTAATTTATTTGAAACATATTAAATGATAGTTTATAATCAGTTTTCACTCGTGGGATATGGCTCCAAGGTCAACCAATTCCATCCCAAGTGGTATATCTTTATAGACAAGATAAAAAGCTGACTGAGTTTGGTATGCTTGTGTCTTCATCTCTTTTTTTTCACATATTGATTTTTTTTTTTAGATCACAGAATCCTACTTCTGGGTTTGCAGAAGCATATCTGTAAATAACAAATTCTGTACTGTACTTTGTTAATTTGGTAAATGTATGCATCATGATACATATTTAGGTAGAATAAAGGTAAAGATAAATTTAGCTATAATTGCTTTTATTAATAACATTTATGATTGAAGCTCAGCTAGTCTAATGATGGTCTCAAAAGGCAAAGGAGTAATTTGCTTTAAAAGCATAGCAAAACAAGTAATGAACAAGAGCATCCTAAATTTACCAAATAACCTTATTACTGCAAGATTAACCATTTTAAAAATAAGAAAGAAGAAAATAATTTTTTCGTATATCTTAAAAACTTAACAAACATTAGTGGGTACTAATCAAAATGTACAGGAGCTGGGTTTTTGAAAATATTTTCAGGGTTAAAATTTTGATCTGAAAAACATAGATTATTTCCAGCAAAAACAACTGGAAAAAACCAGAAGTGGTTTCTCCTGATATCAAGTTTAGCAGCAATATTTTTGACATACCATCTGG
>NW_007177673.1:0-759 GCF_000164805.1 Carlito syrichta
CGCTTTATATGTTGCTTGTTAACTGGGGACTTTGGGAGAGGTCCCTTAATTTATTTGAAACATATTAAATGATAGTTTATAATCAGTTTTCACTCGTGGGATATGGCTCCAAGGTCAACCAATTCCATCCCAAGTGGTATATCTTTATAGACAAGATAAAAAGCTGACTGAGTTTGGTATGCTTGTGTCTTCATCTCTTTTTTTTCACATATTGATTTTTTTTTTTAGATCACAGAATCCTACTTCTGGGTTTGCAGAAGCATATCTGTAAATAACAAATTCTGTACTGTACTTTGTTAATTTGGTAAATGTATGCATCATGATACATATTTAGGTAGAATAAAGGTAAAGATAAATTTAGCTATAATTGCTTTTATTAATAACATTTATGATTGAAGCTCAGCTAGTCTAATGATGGTCTCAAAAGGCAAAGGAGTAATTTGCTTTAAAAGCATAGCAAAACAAGTAATGAACAAGAGCATCCTAAATTTACCAAATAACCTTATTACTGCAAGATTAACCATTTTAAAAATAAGAAAGAAGAAAATAATTTTTTCGTATATCTTAAAAACTTAACAAACATTAGTGGGTACTAATCAAAATGTACAGGAGCTGGGTTTTTGAAAATATTTTCAGGGTTAAAATTTTGATCTGAAAAACATAGATTATTTCCAGCAAAAACAACTGGAAAAAAACCAGAAGTGGTTTCTCCTGATATCAAGTTTAGCAGCAATATTTTTGACATACCATCTGGGGTTA
>NW_007177674.1:0-633 GCF_000164805.1 Carlito syrichta
AATGAGGGAAATAATCTGTTTCAGCAACAGCTAAATAATTTTAAAAACCAAGTATCTGGCAGGACTCGGTGGCTCAGCCTGTCAACCCAGCACTTTGGGAGGCTGAAGCGAGTGAATCGCCTGAGTCCGCGGGTTCAAGACCAGCTTGGGAAACTTGGCAAAACCTCGACTCTGCAATAAATAAAAAAATTAGCCAGATGTGGTGGCTCGCGCCTGGAGTTCGGGCTACCTGGAAGGCTGAGGCGAAAGGATCACTGAGGGTGACATTGCATTCCAGCCTGGGGCGATGGAATGACACTCCAAATAAAAAACAACAACAACAAAAAAAACCAAAACCAAGTAGCTGGCTACAGAGAAAACTACTGAGTTTAACCACAGAAGTAAATGTTTGCCAGCTATTGGTGTGGGGAAAGTGTAACCGTGATGTGACACTTTTTTTTCTTTGAGTTGGCGTCTCACTCTGTCACCCAGACTGGAGTGCAGTGGCCGCTCCCGGCTACCGCAGCCTCGACCTGCTGGGCTTTGGCGATCCTTCCACCTCAGCCTTCCAAGAACCTGGAACTACAGGCGCGCACTACCACGTCCAGCTAATTTTTTTTTTTTTTTTGAGTTGGAGTCTCACTCTGTCGCCCA
>NW_007177675.1:0-656 GCF_000164805.1 Carlito syrichta
CCCAGCACTTTGGGAGGCCGAAGCGAGTGAATCGCCTGAGTCCGCGGGTTCAAGACCAGCTTGGGAAACTTGGCAAAACTTCAACTCTGCAATAAATAAAAAAATTAGCCGGATGTGGTGGCTCGCGCCTGGAGTTCTGGCTACCTGGAAGGCTGAGGCGAAAGGATCACTATGAGGGTGACATTGCATTCCAGCCTGGGGCGATGGAATGACACTCCAAATAAAAAACAACAACAACAAAAAAAAAACAAAACCAAGTAGCTGGCTACAGAGAAAACTACTGAGTTTAACCACAGAAGTAAATGTTTGCCAGCTATTGGTGTGGGGAAAGTGTAACCGTGATGTGACACTTTTTTTTCTTTGAGTTGGCGTCTCACTCTGTCACCCAGACTGGAGTGCAGTGGCCGCTCCCGGCTACCGCAGCCTCGACCTGCTGGGCTTTGGCGATCCTTCCACCTCAGCCTTCCAAGAAGCTGGAACTACAGGCGCGCACTACCACGTCCAGCTAATTTTTTTTTTTTTTTTGAGTTGGAGTCTCACTCTGTCGCACAGACTGGAGTGCAGTGGCCGCTCCCGGTCACCGCAGCCTCGACCTGCTTGGCTCAGGCGATCCTTCCGCCTCAGCCTTCCGAGTAGCCGGAATTACAGGCATGCAG
>NW_007177676.1:0-786 GCF_000164805.1 Carlito syrichta
AAGAAACAGGTCTTTGACTGTTTTGTTTTTGCATTCCTTTTGTTGGGAGGAGCAGGAGTGGTGCCTCTTGGCTTAAATTAAGCTGGCCCTGGCTTGTAATTGAGCTCACAGTACTCTTTTGGTTTGTTATCCCACTCAGTCTGATTCAGACTCTGGGGACTGCCCAGTGGCTGCAGGCAGGCTCTTTGGACAGAGCATTCTATTATGATTGGAGGAGGTAAGCTACATCTGAGGTCAGGTTTCTTACTTAGAGGACGTTAAACCCTGGGGAACTGAAGTAGTGTTTCTGAGCTGTGAGGGAATACAAGGTTGGAGATGTAGGGATGGCATTGGGGAAGAGCTGGGGTCAAACTAGGGAAAGGAGAAAGAAAGAAAGGCAAATAGAAATCGCAAGGAACCTGTGTTTAGTTGTAATCGAACATGACTTTCCCTTTTCTAGGCAAAGGGGGGCACACGATGTTAACATGCATTATCATGACTTATTTGATTGCCAGAATTCATTATACTTTCAGCTGTTACACACTGAATACTGAAAAAACCCATTCCCTTGCCCAAGAAAGGTCTCTGCTCTCTAGTCTACACAGAATAACAGGAAGGTGGACGGCCATCAATACCAGAGTAGTGAGTGTCACAGTGAAGCCAGAGCTGCAGGACCTTTATATCAGAAGCAGCAGGAAGAGGAGGGAAGGAGCAGCAATGGAGGTATGAGTGCCTGCTTCAGGATAATGAGGCACCAAGAAAGGGCTGGGCCTCTAACTAGGTGCAGAGGGTGCAACTGGGAGGGAT
>NW_007177677.1:0-3640 GCF_000164805.1 Carlito syrichta
CGAAAGTGAAATGTATTGCTGACAAGGAGAAAGTTTTAGAGTTCTGGATAGAAGATCAAACCAGCCACAACAGTCCCTTAAACCAAAGTCTAATCCAGAGCAAGGCCCTAACCCTCTTCAAGTCTATGAATGCTGAGAAGATGAAGAAGCTGCAGAAGAAAAGTTTGAAGCTAGCAGAGGTTGATTCATGCAGTTTAAGGAAATGAACGGTCTCTGTTAACATAAAAAGTGCAAGGTGAAGCAGCAAGTGTTGATGGTGAAGCTGCAACAGGTTATCCAGAAGATCTAGCTGAGATTATTGATGAAGGTGCCTACCCTAAACAACAAATTTTCAATGCAGACAAAGCAGACTTCTACAGGAAGCAGACACCATGTAGGACTTTCATAACTAGAGAGAAAAGTCAATGCCTGCCTTTAAAGCTTCAAAGGGTCGACTGACTCTCTTGTTAGGGACTAATGCACCTGATGACTTTACATTGAAACGAATATTTATTTGTTATTTCAAAAAAAGTCAAGGGGCCCTTAGGAATTATGCTAATTCTGCCATGCTTGAGTTCAATAAATGGGACAAAACGGTTTGGATGACAGTACATATGTTTACAGCATGGTTTACCAGTTATTTTAAGCACATTGTTGAGATCCACTGCTCAGAAAAACAAGATTCCTTTCAAAATATTACTGCTCATTGACAATTCAGTTGTCACCCAAGAGTGCTGATGGAGACTTCAGCAGAAATCAATCTTGATTTTGTAGCTGCTAACACAACACCCACTCTGCAGCCAGTGTGTCAAGGAGTGATTTTGACTCTCAGGTCTTATAATTTAAGAAAAACATTTTGCAAGGCTATAGCTGCCATAAATAGTGATTCCCTTGATGGAATGGGCAAGGTAAATTGAAAATCTGCTGGAAAGGATTCTCTATTCTAAGAGTCATTAGAGCATTCGTGATTCATGGGAGGGTCAAAATAGGAACATTAACAGGGATTTGGAAGAATTTGATTGCAGTCCTCATGGATGAGTTGGAGGGGTTCAAAACTTCAGCGGAGGAAATCACTGCAGATGTGGAGGAAAAAACAAGAGAACTAGAACTAGAAAGTGGAAATAGAAGATGGAACTGAGTTGCTGTAATCTCACGGTAAAACTTAAAATGATGAGAGGGTGCTCCTTATGGACAAGCAAAGAAAGTGATTCCTTCCTTCCTTCCTTCCTTCCTTCCTTCCTTCCTTCCTTCCTTCCTTCCTTCCTTCCTTCCTTCCTTCCTTCCTTTCTTTCTTTCTTTCTTTTTCTTTCTTTTTTTTTAAGAAAACAGGACTTATTGAGAAGACAGAAAAAGCTCCCACAGTGGGAGGGGACCAGAGGGTGCTACCTGAAAGAGATGTCTTCAGATGCGATTTGCTCCTGGTGAAGATGCTGTGAACACTGTTGAAATGTCAGCAATAGATTTAGAAGATAGCATCAAATTAATTTATAAAGCAGAGGCAGAGTTTGAGAAGACTGACTTTATTTTTGAAAGAAGTTCTTGTGGGTAAAAAGCCAATCACATGCTACAGATACATATTTCATGAAAGGAAGAGTCAGCAATCCATGTGACAAACTTTATTGTCTTATTTTAATAAGTTGCCATAATGACCCCAGCTTTCAGCAACTACCACCCTCATCAGTCAGCAGTCATCAACATTGAGGCAAGATCCTTAACCAGCAAAAAGATTACAACTCACTGAAGGATCAGATGATCCTTAACTTTTTTGATCAATAAAATATTTTAAATTAAGGTATGTGCATTGTATTTTTATGTGTAATGTTGATGAATACTTACTAGAATACAGTATAGTATAAAAATAATTGTTATATGCACTGAGGAACCAAAAAATTTGTGTGACTTGCTTTATTGCAATCTTCACTTCATTATGGTGGTCTGGAATTGAACCAGTGACATCTCCAGGGTATGCCTGTGATTAAGAAACGTTCTTCCGATTTGGTGATTACATGTCAGGGTGTGGTACAAGATTAGACAGACAGATGAGGAAGACAAGGAGAGTGTGCAAAGGCATCTGATGACCTCTCACTCAGCCCATAGTAAATGTAGCATTTTAAATACATGGAGAAAAGGATTATTCAGTAGATGATTCTGAGATAGCAGATGAATTATTTGGAAAAGAATCCCTTTATCACTCCTAGATCAAAATTCACTTCAGCAGATTAATGAGGTAGGTGTAAGAAAACTTTAAGAACTCAACAGCAGGGGCTGCATGTTGTCTGGCTTCAAGGCAGGAGAGGAGGAACAAGAAATAAGCCACAAAGAAAAATGAGAAAGATTTTTCTGCATGAAAATTTCAAAACTCTCAATATCAAATTGCACCCTAACTGATCTTAACAGATGAATGGCAGCATGTTTCAGCATACTGATATATCAAGGAGTATTACCTTTAATACATGAAAACCCTTAAAATTCAACAAAGGTTTTGAAAATGTCTAAAAGCATGAAAAAACATTCATTCTAAAAGAACTACAAATGTTCAACGAACATTTGAAGAAATGTTCATCCCATTAGAAATGAGGAAATGTAATTTTAAATAATGAGATCTACTTTGGGCTGATCAAATTAGTAAAGATTTTTGAAAGGGGTAATGTCCAGTGTTTGCAAGGTTATGGAAAAGCAGTAATTCTTACATATTGTGTATATGATTTTCTGGAGGATGCCTTGACAATGTGAATTAAAAGTTTGCCATTATTCATGATCTATGACCCATGTAAATTAGAGAATCGCAAAGAGCTGGATGTACAAGGAGTCTCTATGTGATGTGCTCTTTAATAGTGAAAAATGAAAAACAGGATAAATATCCAATGAGAACAAATGAGTTAAATAAATTGTGCTCCATTAAAAGTAATGGAATACTAAGTAGTCATTAATAATTACATTCTCAGAAACTGCTTAAGCATATGCAGTAACATTCACAATGTATTAAATGATAAAAGTAGGCTACAAAATGTTACATGCTTTACAATTTCAGTGCTACAAAATTGTATGTATACTGAGATAAAAGATAGATGGGTATACAGTGGTTATCTTCCAATTTCAAGAATACAAGTAATTTTTCTTTTCTTTTTTTGATTCTTTCAAAATTTACACAATGACATTGTGTTCCTTAAATACAAGTCATAATAAAATAGTGTTGACAGCTCTATAAGGGAGGCCCATCTGACCAGTGCTTCCAAGCCAGAATGAAGTGCAACCATCAAAGAAAGAAGCTCCGGGAAAACTGGATGTCTTTCTTTCCTTATCTCTCTCTCTCTCTCTCTCTCTCTCTCTCTCTCTCTCTCTCTCTCTCTCTTTCTCTTTCTCTCTCTCTCATTCTCACTCATTTTTTTTCTGTTATGAAACACTCTTATTTCCCTCTAGTCATTCTGAAAAGATGGTGGTTTCTAGTGTCTCTGCTTTTAGTTAATGACATTTCCTTATTTATAGTCTGACTTGCTCTTTGCAAATTGAATCTATTTTCCTTTCAGTCTTCTGGCCTCCTGGCTTAATTTCCTGAGAAAGCTGTGTCCAAGTCACAGAGCAGCTCACTCCGGTCCCTGGAGTCAATGTGGAGTGAGGGAAGAGTGGGGCAGTGAAATTTTTGCTACTCCTTTCTCATCCT
>NW_007177678.1:0-3790 GCF_000164805.1 Carlito syrichta
CGAAAGTGAAATGTATTGCTGACAAGGAGAAAGTTTTAGAGTTCTGGATAGAAGATCAAACCAGCCACAACAGTCCCTTAAACCAAAGTCTAATCCAGAGCAAGGCCCTAACCCTCTTCAAGTCTATGAATGCTGAGAAGATGAAGAAGCTGCAGAAGAAAAGTTTGAAGCTAGCAGAGGTTGATTCATGCAGTTTAAGGAAATGAACGGTCTCTGTTAACATAAAAAGTGCAAGGTGAAGCAGCAAGTGTTGATGGTGAAGCTGCAACAGGTTATCCAGAAGATCTAGCTGAGATTATTGATGAAGGTGCCTACCCTAAACAACAAATTTTCAATGCAGACAAAGCAGACTTCTACAGGAAGCAGACACCATGTAGGACTTTCATAACTAGAGAGAAAAGTCAATGCCTGCCTTTAAAGCTTCAAAGGGTCGACTGACTCTCTTGTTAGGGACTAATGCACCTGATGACTTTACATTGAAACGAATATTTATTTGTTATTTCAAAAAAAGTCAAGGGGCCCTTAGGAATTATGCTAATTCTGCCATGCTTGAGTTCAATAAATGGGACAAAACGGTTTGGATGACAGTACATATGTTTACAGCATGGTTTACCAGTTATTTTAAGCACATTGTTGAGATCCACTGCTCAGAAAAACAAGATTACTTTCAAAATATTACTGCTCATTGACAATTCAGTTGTCACCCAAGAGTGCTGATGGAGACTTCAGCAGAAATCAATCTTGATTTTGTAGCTGCTAACACAACACCCACTCTGCAGCCAGTGTGTCAAGGAGTGATTTTGACTCTCAGGTCTTATAATTTAAGAAAAACATTTTGCAAGGCTATAGCTGCCATAAATAGTGATTCCCTTGATGGAATGGGCAAGGTAAATTGAAAATCTGCTGGAAAGGATTCTCTATTCTAAGAGTCATTAGAGCATTCGTGATTCATGGGAGGGTCAAAATAGGAACATTAACAGGGATTTGGAAGAATTTGATTGCAGTCCTCATGGATGAGTTGGAGGGGTTCAAAACTTCAGCGGAGGAAATCACTGCAGATGTGGAGGAAAAAACAAGAGAACTAGAACTAGAAAGTGGAAATAGAAGATGGGACTGAGTTGCTGTAATCTCACGGTAAAACTTAAAATGATGAGAGGGTGCTCCTTATGGACAAGCAAAGAAAGTGATTCCTTCCTTCCTTCCTTCCTTCCTTCCTTCCTTCCTTCCTTCCTTCCTTCCTTCCTTCCTTCCTTCCTTCCTTCCTTTCTTTCTTTCTTTCTTTTTCTTTCTTTTTTTTAAAGAAAACAGGACTTATTGAGAAGACAGAAAAAGCTCCCACAGTGGGAGGGGACCCGAGGGTGCTACCTGAAAGAGATGTCTTCAGATGCGATTTGCTCCTGGTGAAGATGCTGTGAACACTGTTGAAATGTCAGCAATAGATTTAGAATATAGCATCAAATTAATTTATAAAGCAGAGGCAGAGTTTGAGAAGACTGACTTTATTTTTGAAAGAAGTTCTTGTGGGTAAAAAGCCAATCACATGCTACAGATACATATTTCATGAAAGGAAGAGTCAGCAATCCATGTGACAAACTTTATTGTCTTATTTTAATAAGTTGCCATAATGACCCCAGCTTTCAGCAACTACCACCCTCATCAGTCAGCAGTCATCAACATTGAGGCAAGATCCTTAACCAGCAAAAAGATTACAACTCACTGAAGGATCAGATGATCCTTAACTTTTTTGATCAATAAAATATTTTAAATTAAGGTATGTGCATTGTATTTTTATGTGTAATGTTGATGAATACTTACTAGAATACAGTATAGTATAAAAATAATTGTTATATGCACTGAGGAACCAAAAAATTTGTGTGACTTGCTTTATTGCAATCTTCACTTCATTATGGTGGTCTGGAATTGAACCAGTGACATCTCCAGGGTATGCCTGTGATTAAGAAACGTTCTTCCGATTTGGTGATTACATGTCAGGGTGTGGTACAAGATTAGACAGACAGATGAGGAAGACAAGGAGAGTGTGCAAAGGCATCTGATGACCTCTCACTCAGCCCATAGTAAATGTAGCATTTTAAATACATGGAGAAAAGGATTATTCAGTAGATGATTCTGAGATAGCAGATGAATTATTTGGAAAAGAATCCCTTTATCACTCCTAGATCAAAATTCACTTCAGCAGATTAATGAGGTAGGTGTAAGAAAACTTTAAGAACTCAACAGCAGGGGCTGCATGTTGTCTGGCTTCAAGGCAGGAGAGGAGGAACAAGAAATAAGCCACAAAGAAAAATGAGAAAGATTTTTCTGCATGAAAATTTCAAAACTCTCAATATCAAATTGCACCCTAACTGATCTTAACAGATGAATGGCAGCATGTTTCAGCATACTGATATATCAAGGAGTATTACCTTTAATACATGAAAACCCTTAAAATTCAACAAAGGTTTTGAAAATGTCTAAAAGCATGAAAAAACATTCATTCTAAAAGAACTACAAATGTTCAACGAACATTTGAAGAAATGTTCATCCCATTAGAAATGAGGAAATGTAATTTTAAATAATGAGATCTACTTTGGGCTGATCAAATTAGTAAAGATTTTTGAAAGGGGTAATGTCCAGTGTTTGCAAGGTTATGGAAAAGCAGTAATTCTTACATATTGTGTATATGATTTTCTGGAGGATGCCTTGACAATGTGAATTAAAAGTTTGCCATTATTCATGATCTATGACCCATGTAAATTAGAGAATCGCAAAGAGCTGGATGTACAAGGAGTCTCTATGTGATGTGCTCTTTAATAGTGAAAAATGAAAAACAGGATAAATATCCAATGAGAACAAATGAGTTAAATAAATTGTGCTCCATTAAAAGTAATGGAATACTAAGTAGTCATTAATAATTACATTCTCAGAAACTGCTTAAGCATATGCAGTAACATTCACAATGTATTAAATGATAAAAGTAGGCTACAAAATGTTACATGCTTTACAATTTCAGTGCTACAAAATTGTATGTATACTGAGATAAAAGATAGATGGGTATACAGTGGTTATCTTCCAATTTCAAGAATACA
Source organism: Carlito syrichta (assembly GCF_000164805.1). Classification (NCBI taxonomy): domain Eukaryota; kingdom Metazoa; phylum Chordata; class Mammalia; order Primates; family Tarsiidae; genus Carlito; species Carlito syrichta. Next base: position 3,087 of record NW_007177678.1, read on the forward strand.
AGTAATTTTTCTTTTCTTTTTTTGATTCTTTCAAAATTTACACAATGACATTGTGTTCCTTAAATACAAGTCATAATAAAATAGTGTTGACAGCTCTATAAGGGAGGCCCATCTGACCAGTGCTTCCAAGCCAGAATGAAGTGCAACCATCAAAGAAAGAAGCTCCGGGAAAACTGGATGTCTTTCTTTCCTTATCTCTCTCTCTCTCTCTCTCTCTCTCTCTCTCTCTCTCTCTCTTTCTCTTTCTCTCTCTCTCATTCTCACTCATTTTTTTTCTGTTATGAAACACTCTTATTTCCCTCTAGTCATTCTGAAAAGATGGTGGTTTCTAGTGTCTCTGCTTTTAGTTAATGACATTTCCTTATTTATAGTCTGACTTGCTCTTTGCAAATTGAATCTATTTTCCTTTCAGTCTTCTGGCCTCCTGGCTTAATTTCCTGAGAAAGCTGTGTCCAAGTCACAGAGCAGCTCACTCCGGTCCCTGGAGTCAATGTGAGTGAGGGAAGAGTGGGCAGTGAAATTTTTGCTACTCCTTTCTCATCCTCTGCTCAATCCTGGGGGTTTGCATTGGCCCTCCATTTGGTGTGATTGCTTTGGGCATGAATTTACTTGGCTGCCTCAACATCAATAGAAACTCCAAGTTAGGATTGCCAGATTAGCAAATATATTTCAGAATTCTAGTTATATTTGATTTCAGATGTTCA
>NW_007177679.1:0-779 GCF_000164805.1 Carlito syrichta
AACTAAAGAAGATATTGACTCTAACAACCTCATAACTGGGGACTTTAATACCCCACTCATAATCCTAGACAGATCATCGAGACAAAAAATCAGTAATGAGATCCGGAACCTCAATGTGACTCTGGACCACATGGACTTAATTGATATCTACAGAACACTCCATCCAAAGACTAGAGAATACATATTCTACTCATCACGACATGGTACATATTTCATAATTTCATAATTGGCCATAAATCAAGTATAAGCACATTTAAAATGACCAAAATTATGCCATGCACCTTCTCGGACCACAGTCGAATAAAAATAAACATTAACACCAACAAGGACCCCCAAAACCCACAAAGACATGCTCACTAAACAGCATGATGCTAAACAACTCCTGGGTCAATGATGAAATCAAAACAGAGATCAAAAGATACCTGGAAACAAATGAGAATGAAGAAACATCTTACCAAAATCTCTGGGATGCCTTAAAAGTTGTAGTAAGAGGCGAATTTATATCCCTACAAACACACATGAAGAAAATGGAAGGAGCTCAAATTAACAGCCTAACAAGCCACCTATGGAAGCTGGAAAAGCAAGACCTCAAGTACCCTAATTTCAGCAGAAGAATTCATATCACCAAAATAAAAGCCCAAATTCAGGACATAGAAGACAAAAAGACAATACAAAAAATCAATAAACAAACGAGTGGTTCTTTGAAAGGATAAACAAGATCAATGGTCCCCTAGCTAGACTGAACAAGAGAAGAAAGAAAAAAAATAAATAAGCACAAA
>NW_007177680.1:0-742 GCF_000164805.1 Carlito syrichta
GTAGAAGCATGTATGTCTTCCCAATCCTGACCTGCATCGGTATAGTTGTTTTATTAATGATGGCCCAGTCTTACAGGGGTATGTGGTATTTCAAAGAGATTTCATTTGCATTTCTTTGATGATGAGTGAGGGCTGAGCAATTTTCATGTGTCTGCTGACTTCCAGTACTCTTGTAATGAAAAGTTTCCCAATCACGTATTTTACACACTTTTCAAAGGGAATGTGTCTGATTTTTCTGAGTGTTTGTGTTTCTTGTAGATGCTCGATGTTAGCCCTTTTAAAGATATATTGGTGGAGAATCGTTTTTCCCATTCTGTTGGCTGTATCCCTGCTCTTCTGATGGTTTCTTTTGTTTTGCAGAAGTATATTCATTTTATGAGAACCCACTTGTCTAACTTACTTCTTAAGGCATGGGTATTTAGGACTCTGAAGAGGAATTACTTTCTGGTTCCAGTTTCCCTAATGGTTTCTCCTGCATTTTCTAAGATTATTATAATTTGTTTTTTTACATTTATGTCTTTGATCTATTTAGAGTTAATGTGTATGGTGATAGTTAGGTGTCCTGTGTTATTCTTGTGCATGTTGTCAGCGTTTTCTCAGCACCATTTATATAATATATTCTCCATTGCCCAGTAGGTCTGGGAGGTTTTTTCAAAGATGAGTTGGTTGAGAATTTGAGGATTTCATTCTCTGTCCTGATCCGTTCTCCTATGGACCTATTCTTGTACCAATACCAGGCTGG
>NW_007177681.1:0-566 GCF_000164805.1 Carlito syrichta
GAGGGTGAAGATCTGTCTCCACTAGTCATTCTCTCTGTCCTGTATGTTTAGTTTCTCCCTCTCATTTTCTCTTTCTCCTACTAAGCCAATAAGGGGCGGGGGGTGGGGGGGGGGGAACAATACCAGCAACAGACAGAAACAGGACATGATGACAGGCCTGTCCACCAAGAAAACAGAGGACTCCTCGGTGTGTGTGCCTAACAATCCACCTTTGAAATACAGGAAGCAAAACAGACAGCACATAAAGGAGAAACCTACAGCTCATAATCACAATCAGGAGTTTCACACTCCTCTCCAGCATATGAACAATGCCATCAACCATCTTGACTTTGCTGACACTTACAAAACACTGCCTGCAAAAAAGTGGAACGTACATTCTTTCAAGCACGAATGGAACATTCGCCAAGATAGAACACGTTACAAATCTCAACAAATTAAGATGACTGAAATCATACAGAGTATGCTCTCTAAACACAATGGAGTTAAGCTAGAAATCATAAAAGAGTCTTTCTGAGGGCCGGCAAGATGGTGGAAGTGAAGCAGATGAAGAAGAGGTCCTTCCACAA
>NW_007177682.1:0-527 GCF_000164805.1 Carlito syrichta
GAGAAGTTTTACAGTTAACAGCATTTCTGGACCAACCTCATGGCAAGTTCAGAACCCAGTTGGCACCACACAGCATGGATGACAAAGCTTCATATAAAGCACAAGAAGGGAAGATCAAATACACAGCTGAGGTCAGACAAGGATGGGCTCTGCACAACAGAAAAGGTCTGGAAGCTCATGAATGCCGAGCAGGGCCTGCAGTGTCTGCAGAAGAGTTGCTTCCTGGCTCTCGAGGCCAGATGGGGAAGAGGAGAAGGTGGTTCCTCTGGGGAGACACAGGAACAGCAAATCACCTGCTAGACAGAGGGTACTCGAGGCAGATTCACACTTGACACCCCTGCTAAGCCGGGCATGTGCTCATCACCAGCTGATGAAATGGGCAAGTAAGTTGACTGAGGCTGTGGCTTTCATCAGAAACTGAGTTCTTAGAAAAAGCGATAGCTCATTACCAGGGCACAGGAGCCATGCAGCATGGGGAAATGTTGTAGGCTCTGATAGAGGTGGTGGCAACACAGACAGATGTGCAT
>NW_007177683.1:0-845 GCF_000164805.1 Carlito syrichta
CTTTTATCATTATGTAGTGGCCCTCTGTATCTTTTAAATTTTGATAGCTTAAATGGTATTTTGTCTGAAATTAGGATTGCGACTCTCCTTTCTTTTGTGTTCCTTTTGCCTGGAAATTTGTTTCCCATCCTCTTACTTTGAGTCTGTGCATGTCCTTTCTAGTGAGATGGGTCTCTTGAAGGCAGTATATTGTTGCCTGGTGATATTTTATCCATTTTGCCATTCTATGTCTTTTCAGTGGTGCATTTAGTCCATTCACATTCAGGCTAATTATTGAAATGTGAGAGTTCATCCCTACCATATAGTCCTTTTAGAGTTGTTCTTCCACTTGGTTTATTGTCTTTCTTTTGTTTTGGGGGTTGGTTCTTAATGTATTTTATTCTTTTTCCTGTATTCTTGTGAAAAATGTTGCTTCCCCCCCCTTTTCTTCTGTGTTTAGTACTTTCTTAATTGTTTCATGTAGAGGTGGTTTGGTGGCACCATAGGTCCTTAGGGATTGGATATCTGGGAAAGATATTAATTCTCCCTCACTGATGAAGCTTAATCTGGCTGGGTTGGTTATTTTTGGTTGAAACTGTTTATCTTTTAGGACTTTGAAGACAGGGCTCCAAGCTCTCCTAGCCTGCAGGGTTTCTGTAGATAAATCTGCTGCTATTCTAATTGGTTTTCCACGGTAGGTAATCTGACCTTTTTCTCTTGCTGCCTTTAGGATTTTTTCTTTTATGCCTACTTTGTTTAGGCGAATTTTTGTGTGTCTAGGAGTTGGTTTTCTCATTTGTTGTCTTGCAGGGGTTCTCTGGATCTCTTGTGTTTGAGTTTTTGCATCATTGATTAGATAAGGGAAT
>NW_007177684.1:0-802 GCF_000164805.1 Carlito syrichta
AACGTTTTACCCCTTGGCGTTTCTCTAGGCTAGGAAATGCAGTCACTCTCGCGTTGGCCTTGCTGAATAAGCGTAGACGGCCTCTGTGAGGCTTGTTGTGCATGTGCATCTTCCCGGGGAAGGAGCTTTTCAAAATGTGCAGCGCTCTTTGGGGGCTATCTATGTTATTCTCACTTGGTGCATGCTGCAACACATGAGTCTCAGTCTCGCGGTTTTCTTCTCATTTGGATTTTCGGCTGTGCAGAGCGCCTCTGTTTGAACTAAGAGTTCTCTCATGGGACACGCTTTGCCCATGTGCAGCTCTACGCTGCCACCCAGGGGGCGATGGGAACCCCACAGTGGAGAAAGAAGGCATTACTTGGTCAATTCCCTGGGTGCATTCTGAAATGTTTCTCCCTTTCAAATTTTTGTGTGGGAGGATACACAATTGCTCTGCCAAACGCATTGACGGAAAAGAGCTGACTGCCTTGGTGGTGCTTGTTTTGAATGTCCGTCTCCCTTGGAAAGAGCTGTGTGAGAAGTGTGCTGCACTGTGAGGTTCTGGCACTGAGTGTGCGTGCTGTCATTCCTCCTTCCCACTTGTTCCCTTTCGTGTATCTTACGCTCTACAGGGTGACTGCTTTGGCGTGCCGCTTGTCAACCTATCCCATGCGGGAATGCTCATCTCCCCTGTGCCACAATGAGGGATCTGAGACATTCACAGTTACTTGTGGGAAGGCATTATGTGTGACCCGGGGGAATTCTGAATTGCTCTTTCTTGACACCTTCCTCCTGTCAGGAAAAGCAATGAGACTGTGGATTG
>NW_007177685.1:0-798 GCF_000164805.1 Carlito syrichta
GGACACGCTTTGCCCATGTGCAGCTCTACGCTGCCACCCAGGGGGCGATGGGAACCCCACAGTGGAGCAAGAAGGCATTACTTGGTGAATTCCCTGGGTGCATTCTGAAATGTTTCTCCCTTTCAAATTTTTGTGTGGGAGGATACACAATTGCTCTGCCAAACGCATTGACGGAAAAGAGCTGACTGCCTTGGTGGTGCTTGTTTTGAATGTCCGTCTCCCTTGGAAAGAGCTGTGTGAGAAGTGTGCTGCACTGTGAGGTTCTGGCACTGAGTGTGCGTGCTGTCATTCCTCCTTCCCACTTGTTCCCTTTCGTGTATCTTACGCTCTACAGGGTGACTGCTTTGGCGTGCGGCTTGTCAACCTATCCCATGCGGGAATGCTCATCTCCCCTGTGCCACAATGAGGGATCTGAGACATTCACAGTTACTTGTGGGAAGGCATTATGTGTGACCCGGGGGAATTCTGAATTGCTCTTTCTTGACACCTTCTCCTGTCAGGGAAAGCAATGAGACTGTGGATTGCTGGTGGGAGTGGCCTTTCTTAGGCCTGGGGTGCACGGGCACCTTCCTGGCTTAAGTCTGTGCCCAATGTGTGCTGCAGTGTCACCTCTTTGCTGTGACTATCATTCTTCATTGCCGCCTGCTGTAACACCTCATTCTCACTCTTTCCCCTTGATTTGTGTTCCTTTCCATAGAGGGCCTTTGCGTACGAGCGTGAAACCTCCGTGTTTCACGGAGAGAAATCTGCAAGGCATAGTGCCGCAATGAGTGACACAAGTGCTCCACAGTCACGAGC
>NW_007177686.1:0-816 GCF_000164805.1 Carlito syrichta
CCATGCGGGATGCTCATCTCCCCTGTGCACATGAGGATCTGAGACATTCACAGTTACTGTGGGAAGGCATATGTGTGACCCGGGCGAATTCTGAATTGCTCTTTCTTGACACATCTCCTGTCAGGGAAGGCAATGAGACTGTGGATTGCTGGTCGGAGTGGCCTTTCTTAGGCCTGGGGTGCACGGGCACCTTCCTGGCTTAAGTCTGTGCCCAATGTGTGCTGCAGTGTCACCTCTTTGCTGTGACTCTTATTCTTCATTGCCGCCTGCTGTAACACCTCATTCTCACTCTTTCCCCTTGATTTGTGTTCCTTTCCATAGAGGGCCTTTGCGTACGAGCGTGAAACCTCCGTGTTTCACGGAGAGAAATCTGCAAGACATAGTGCCGCAATGAGTGACACAAGTGCTCCACAGTCACGAGCAGGAGAGAATTATGTGTGGATGGGGAGAATTCTAAGTTGTTTTTCCCTATGGCGTTTAAACCTAATAAGGACTACCAAGGCTGTGCCGTTTTCATTGCTGAGTAAGCACGGAGAGCCTCTGTTACACTGGGGGTGAAGCTGGGTCTTCCTGGGGACACGCTATTGAAGCCTGCGCTGCACTGCACTTCATTGGCAGTCTGTATACACTGGCTTTGTGCGTGCTCTCCTCCCTGATTCTCAGAGCTCTCCTGTATATGCACGATACTAGGCGGGGAGCATTTGGTGACCAGAGTGCGACTTCAGCTGCTGCACTGACTGGATCCAGATCTCCACAGCCATGGGTAGCCAAGCATGCTTCATTCAGCGGAGAATGCTGAAAAGTTTCTCTTTGACA
>NW_007177687.1:0-682 GCF_000164805.1 Carlito syrichta
CATTGCCGCCTGCTGTAATACCTCATTCTCACTCTTTCCCCTTGATTTGTGTTCCTTTCCATAGAGGGCCTTTGCGTACGAGCGTGAAACCTCCGTGTTTCACGGAGAGAAATCTGCAAGACATAGTGCCGCAATGAGTGACACAAGTGCTCCACAGTCACGAGCAGGAGAGCATTATGTGTGGATGGGGAGAATTCTAAGTTGTTTTTCCCTATGGCGTTTAAACCTAATAAGGACTACCAAGGCTGTGCCGTTTTCATTGCTGAGTAAGCACGGAGAGCCTCTGTTACACTGGGGGTGAAGCTGGGTCTTCCTGGGGACACGCTATTGAAGCCTGCGCTGCACTGCACTTCATTGGCAGTCTGTATACACTGGCTTTGTGCGTGCTCTCCTCCCTGATTCTCAGAGCTCTCCTGTATATGCACTATACTAGGCGGGGAGCATTTGGTGACCAGAGTGCAACTTCAGCTGCTGCACTGACTGGATCCAGATCTCCACAGCCATGGGTAGCCAAGCATGCTTCATTCAGCGGAGAATGCTGAAAAGTTTTCTCTTTTGACACGGGCGTCTCACACGGAATACAATGGCTCTGCGGGTTCATTTGCCAACGAGGGCCGAGAGCCATTGTTTGCTTTCCGGAAACAACAGTCTTCCATGGGAGACATTCCTCAAAACGGCACGT
>NW_007177688.1:0-817 GCF_000164805.1 Carlito syrichta
CCTCTGTCCAAGAAGTCGCTGCCAACAGTGATGCCTGGGGATGAACCATTCACTTAAATTATTTTTTGAGTACTACTTAATGACAGGCATGGTTATAGGCACTGGGCTTGCAGGAGTGAACAAGTCAGACCCAGGCCTTGCTCTCACAAGGCCTGTATCATGTTGGAGAAAAGACACTAAATAATAAACAAGACACCTGCAGACATGTCAATGGATAAGAGGATGGTAAGACAGAAGAAAACTCTGGGGGTGAGGAGCTACTTTAGACAGGGCATCGGGAGGACCTTTCTGAGTATATGCTACTTAAAAATTGAGATTATTCTGGAATCCACATATTCTTTTAAATAATTTCTTCAAAAAATTAAAAAAAAATTTTTAGAGACAAGGACTCACTATGCTGCCCAAGCTGGTCTCAAACTCCTGACCTCAAGTAGTCCTTCCACCTCAGGCTCTGAGACACTGGAATGACAGCTGTGAGCTCCTTTAAATTGTTTCAAATTCTTGCTTTCAACTTTAAATCACAAACTTTCTTTTGAACACATTTTCTTTCAAACATTCCAGCAGAGTTCATTTTTTCCCATCCAACTGACAGTTCAGTCAGTCTTGAGTAAGGGGGATGGACAAGTGTTGTCTTGGAGGACCACCATTTTTATCATGAGAGCAATGAATCAAAATGTGCCAGACATGTGGAAACAGATACTAGTCTGGAGTTTTTTTTTCTTTTCACAAAATTGGGAAAAAATAATACACCTATATAAATTTCCATTTACTTTTACATTTAACATTATGTCTATAGAAATATTACAATTTGTCAACT